>NW_010210372.1:0-35274 GCF_000695765.1 Mesitornis unicolor
AATGCAATGAGCTATAGCCCACTCTAACAGCTACAAAGTTAGCTACAAAGTTACTTCAGTGTTCTCCTCCTTCCTCCCAGAAGCCTTTATTCTTGCTTCAGCAAGGGAAGTATGAGCAGGTATGTTTTGTCTGTATATCAGAACCACAAAGAATGATTTCTGTCCTATTTTGGGTGGACAAGGAAGCTCTCGGGTTTATTCCTTCTTATAAATGTGCATTTTGGAAATAGAGAAATCTTTCTGTCATTAAAAGAAATGTAAAGTAAGAAATGACTTTTCTGATATATGTCAAGAAAAGGCATTTTTTAATGACCTTCCTTTATTGGTCAAATTAGCTACAAAAATTTACGTCAGTGAAACAGATACAAAATCACTTTCAAAGAACCAATGTGGCCGAATACTACAGAAAAACCCCAACATTCTGTACAGACATTTGGCAATATGATTGAAGGGATATTTGGTAAACCTGGCAAAGGCAATCCTGCTGTTGCCAGGATCCTGTGGTTACACCTGAGTCTTTCTAAATCAGACTTTTTTTTCCTTTTTTCCTTAGTCAAGTCTTTAGTCAATGTGAGGAAAAGCTAATATCTTCACAGTTTTATCTGTATCTTTTGCTTCTCAAATTTCTTTGGAAATACCAACGCACAAACAAATGTGAAACACTTCAAGTGCTGATTTCTCTCCTTCTGCCCAACCAAATGTTATTTTAAGAGAAGAACTGTGTGTATATGACTGAAGCAAGCAGAGCGTGAGTAGCTCGCATTCCATGCACTGGGAAGGTCTGAGAAGAGTACAAAGTCACTGTCTGTGACTACTAAAGAGTCTGTTCCCCTAAAACCAAGTACTGAGCAGGTGTAAAATTGTTCTTAGACATTTCCTTCACTAGTTAGGACCTGCACCATGACTTTATGCCAAGCATGAGCTCAGCAGCTGTGGACATCCCCTAATGAAAGCACATCTTGAAAGGATGTGAAGGACTTGGACATGTATCTTCTTCCTCTTACCTTACATCCTGCTTATACAGCATTCACCCAAAACAACAGTAATCCTGGGGGTGCTTCCCAAGTACTTAATGGTTGGACCCATAGAATGGATCCTACTTGTTAGTGGATGGTATATTTGGGAGCGAAATAGTGACGAACATGGGGAACATCCTTGGCAAATTATCTAGCTGGCGTCTGGAAAATACTTTCTTTTTGTATGCTGTGATGATCATTCTAATCAAAATGAAACTAAAATGCAGTGAAAAATAGCAAACAGAGACCAATTTGCAATTATCCATATTAATATAACATGACAATAGTCTGTTTTGTATATTTAAAGGTCCGCACTCGAAGTGAGTGGCAAAGTGCTCAATTAAGGATGATAGTGGTAGAATTGAACCCAATATTTTTTCCTCATCTATTAAAATAAATCATGCAAAACACTCACATTTGCAAGTTTTGCCATTTCCCTCCATCCCACTGGGGCAAGTCCCACATGCATAGGATCCAAAGGTATTCATACAAGACACTCCAGGAAAACAAAGACTCTCTTCGCATTCATTCTTGTCTTCCTGACAAGTAAGCCCTGTGGCAAAACAAAGGGGAGGTAAATAATCAGGAAAGATTCCCTGTTTATTCCTCATCTCAAGTGTTGAAGCAGGCTAAGGCTTACTTCTCGGCTGTAAACTCATTAGAGGGTACGTCACTCATATCGGAGCCAAATTCCCCACTGTCTCACTTAAACCTGCTTTTATCACACTGTTTGTTACTGTCGTTACTGGCACCAGAAGGGCTGAACTTGAGACTGCTGCTTGTAGAAAGCTGTGCATGTTAAATAAATTATTTCCCCTGCATTTCGCATCTTTGCTGCTGCTTTTGTTGACTTGTTTGTGTGAAATCTTTGTCATATACTGAAGAAGCCACTGAATGTCACCATTTTGGCTGTAGGATATGAAGAGACATGTACTGACCTGTTGTGCATTTCATTTCTATGCGAACTTCACGAAACTGATAGCTTATCATGAACTATCTTGATAGACTGGCTGAAGGTAAGCCTTACAAAATTATTAGATATTTTTAAAAAACATTTTTTGCTATTTAAAATTAAAATTTGAAGAAACCTTCTGAAAAATGTCTCTGAGAATCAGTACTGGTGTACAGAAGATAAGCCGCTATAGGATCTGAACCCAGAACAATATTTCTTGACTATTGCTGATTTTGGAAATAGGGTTTTTAAAAATCCCTTGAAGCAACTGATATTCAAATCCACAACTCTGGTTAATTTATCAGATACCTATAGGGGAAGGTGACCCAGAAGTTAGAATTACTATCTGAACAGCAAATGATGCAGAGTAATCAGATATAATGTTGTTAAAAACTCCCTCAGGCTCCAGGTATGCGTGCTGCTGTCTCCATGCACTTGAGAACACTTGCTAGGCTATTGCTGGTTACCTGAATATTCAGCCCTAATAGCAGGTTGTAAACTAGTTCCTATCACTTCTATTAAGGCATGTCCTTTGTCCCTCATAGGAATACCCAAGGAGACAGGGAGACCTTCTGGAGAGTCCAAGTACCTGCTAGAAGACCTACCATAAGGTACAGGATGGCTTGTTCCATATCAGACATCCAAATTTACTCATGAAAGAAGATTTAAGGATGAAAGAATATTCTTTTTCTTCAAAATAAAAGAAATGTGTCACAGTGGAATGAATTACAGGATGATAAAACCAGAACATTATTATTCATCTCCTACAACATAATCTCTCACTGCTTCAGTGTTTCAGATAACTTCCACTACTTCCTTCGAGTTAAAATAGCATCTCCATGTAAAAAACTCAAATTGAAGTCTCTGTTGACAGAGCTGCCTAAACAAGTTAGTGATATCATCTTCTCACGCCTGCTTTGTCTTGTGAAAAATACCCCAAAACAAAACCATAGCACAAAAGCCATGCCCCTTTTCTGGTGCCGTCTCAAGCTAAGTTCTGGCTTTGCGTGCTTCTTGCTTCTTTCATGTAAGTTGGACATCACATAGTATTGCAGTGCTTAACTTTTCCTTCCTTGTTACATTTTGGACTACTGTTTCTATTGTGTTAATTGAATTAGCACATTTGTAGCATCAGGTTGCTTTCATAATACTGACTGCTGATGGGAAATTATTAGACATCACGTTGGGGAAAATATCGAACGAGTTACCCTCTGATTAGATTAGTAATTATTTTCTTTCTCTGCATGTCATATAAAGACTAAACATGATGCTATAAACTATGAAAGCAGGAATTTTCGGTACCAGCCACTTCTCCCCCAGTCCTCTCTCTTCTCTCTATTTTTTCTGCAAAGACCTGGCTTTAAAGTCTCAATGGTGAGAAAATTACAAAAAGTAAAGCAGTAATGTAAGTAACAAGCAAAATTTAAAAATTCAGTTACTTGGCTGATTTTTGTCATGTAAAGGTGGAACTATGCAAGCACTTGTTTTCACTCAGATTAGATTTTAGACAGTATCTGATCAATTTGGGCATAAGGATAATCCAGCTGAGTCCAAGGACAATGTCTGCAAGGTCTGAAACTTGGCTGAAGGTTGCTGAAGAAGCTGCAGCAATGGACAGAAATCTCTCTGCAACAAGAAATGTCAATTATTCTGTTTGCTCGACCTCCAGTACACTGCAACACGAGGGAGTCTCAATTCTATTGGCACTGCTACAGTACAAATAAAAATAATAGGAATAAAAGTTCTTCAGGTTGCAAGGTTGAAACATCTGTTTCTGTGCCAGTTCTATTTCTCCATCTCTGCATAGGAAACCAGCTGAGAAGATAAAATCCTTTTATGCCTCAAGAGGAGTTGACCACCTACAGATGCAGAGAGAAACTTTCTGACTGTGCTCACATTGAGTTGACTCTAAAGGAACAGGCAATCTCATTTAAGGACTCTATGGCTGTTAAAAACCATGAGCAAATCTTGGGGTTTTCTTCACTTTCCTAAAAAGTAAAATGGATTCCATGCAAAAAAATAGTTCCATCTTCTCTCCTACCTCCCCATTTTGTATTAATCAATGGTACATGTGGAAAGAAAGAATGGATTTGTGATTGGGATACATTTTCAAGGATGAGTTCTGTCCTCAGACAGAGGTAAATGAGGTAAATGTGTGTAAGTCTCTGCAGAAATTTAGAGTAGTAATACTTCTGGAGTCATCTTTCTCTCAGATTTTCCGATGGCTTCTCTCCCTGCATTGCTCCCATTCCTACGTTATTCCCTTGCATTGCCTGAGATTCACTGATGTACCTGAATTGCTGCCACTGAGTTCCTGTGCTTCTGCTTCTCTTACAGTCATATTTGGGAAGCTCTCCAAAGAGTTAACTTTTTTGTTTCTACTACCTGTTCACTATCATTTGTAAAGATTTGACGGTGAAGTGGTGCTGTCACTTGAGCAGTATAGCATTGCCTTCTCATTAGATTATTGATGGTTTTCTGGGGAATTGAGACATAAACACAGCATCAAGGATGAGCTTTTATTGTTGTCACAGAACCTGCCCTGAAGTAAAATCATCTACTTCCCAGCTGGCTTCCAGCTCCACTTGTTTATAATTTTTCACCTGCTGTTAAAACTTTGAGATGTATTCCTATTTCACTCAATCATATCTTTTATTTTTTTCCCCTGTTGTTCCTTGTATTTTAGCACTTTTGGCAAGGGAAGCACAGCAAAAACAATGCACATTTATTTAATCTGGCAAGAATTAAGGGTTCAGGAAAACCTGGTGTTTCTCTGGCCATCAAGGTGTCCTGTGCCCTTATCTTCAGAGTCAGCTGTAAGTTGCTTTCAAGCATGTTATTTTGAAGTTTTGGGTCTGTAATTCTTTACTGTTTGTGCAAGAATGAGAGCCGCATTTCAGGATATGCTCCATGTGAATTTATAAACAATGCATTGCAATTATGGCAGACTATTTTATGTGGAATAATAGAGCTTGATTTCACTCCATCTATGTGCAATGCTGCATAAAGTGAGAAGGGCAGCAGTGTGAAATTGGTGGAGAAGATCAAACAACAGAAGCAGACCCACTGAAGTTATTAACTAATAGAATTAAGTTGCTTTTCTATTGCTATTCTATTTAATCTGCTTCCTTACAGGCAATGATAAATTGTTCTCATTGTATATTTGCGAGTGTTTAACCAAATACAGCCAAAAAAGGCTGCCAAATATCCCTGTGCTTGTAGGAACACTGTTTCCAGGGGGATTCAAGATATTTTGCGTAGATTTGTTGGCTTTGGGAATTTTTGTATTTTGATCAAACTTTCATTTTCTAACTTTATTCTCCATACTTAGGTTGTGCAGAATCTTTGGTGCCATAAACACTTCGGATAACATCAGGCTTTGGCTATTTGGTAGTGTTACCTGAAGTCAATACCGTCTAGGTGTCATAGATATTTTAGGCCATTTTTCCGAACTTCTATTTCTGAATGATGCTATTTTTAAATTCTGCTGGAATTTTACAGTTAATGAAATCTGGACTTGCAGTCCCACACGATCAAAATCAAGATGGATTCATAAACTGCTGAAAGGCAGAAATGTCTGTATGATCTCAATGAGAAAAAAATCTCTTCATTGCTTTTCTTTAAAATTGAGTTTCTTGTATATATGAACCCTACAAGCAGTAATAATTATGTGCCTTTGATGTCCTACTTGGTTTTTCAAAGCTATAGCACTGCACAGCAAACAACATTATGGGTCTCATGAATTCATTTATGTTTTCATATGTGAACAGAGTAGGGTTTCACAGAATGACAGAATTATTGAAACCTCTGTGGTCATCAAGTCCAGCCTATGACCTAACACTACCACACTGGCTAGACCATGGCACTAAGTGCACATCCAGCCTTTCCTTAAACACTTCCAGGGATGGTGACTCCAGCACCTCCCTAGGCAGTCCATTCCAATGCCAGTGACTTCTGTTGAACTCCAAGAGAGGAAGTGTTTAGGACAGTATGAAAATCTCTTATGTTGGAAGTGAGTCATGTTCTGAGCAGCTAGAAACTCCCCCAGGCATGGGTCCCAGCTTGGAGGAGGTGATGTGCACTCTGTGAGAACCAGCAGAGACTCAGCTCAGCCAAACTCCAGAAGCTCAAGCAGCAGAGACTGCAATGGCTGCCTCTGCCAGCTCCCGTAGTTGTCTGTGTGCTGTCACAAGTGCTTTTTCACATGTGAATCATTCACAGATGTCCTGAGTTCAGGGAAGCCGACTGTTCTCTCCTCCTCTGCATTATCTGTTAGATGCTGCTGTTTCTCCTCATTTTTCAGGTTTTCCTATCTGCACTCTATGTCTTGCACCCACCTCTTTGGCCTCGCTGAGTTTTGTTCTCCAAGTCCTCCTCTTCCTGCTTTTCATTCTACTTTTCTAAGAGAACCTTTTTTGGTGCAGTGAACATCCCTCTTCTCTGCATCTCTTAAAATCATACTGTGGCCAGCCCCAAACATTTTAAAAGATTGGATTCGTTCCATCAGCATGTCTGACAACTGAATGGGTTTGTAGTTTTCTAATGTTTAAATCTAATGAAGCTTCAAGTGGGACTAAGGGACAATGTATTTTTGTATGTTTTCCATATCTACTTCTCCTTCCCAGACTTAGAAAAATAATTCAGTCCCAGTACTTTCCTTTCATTGGCTCAATCTAGTAAAATTCTGTGGAGTGGAAAAGAATTCTGGATCTCAGCATTTCCCCCTTTCCACTATCTTCTCCTAGCTCATCTCATGAATGGAAAAATCCATGAGAAATAAGCAAGTGGAAACTGAGGCTGTGAACCTAGTTGAGTGATCATTTCAGGATCTCAGAGCTTCAGGTCATTTTTCCTTCCTTGAGCATGGATAATTAGATAGGGAATGCGCAAAGCCAGCTATCTGTCTAAAGCTAAGTCATGGGAGCAGAAGAGGAGGTTTACATAGTCCAGTTGCCAGATGCTTGTGGTCATGCTGCACTCAAAAACCCTGTAGCATGATATCTGTAGTTAAATCAGAGAAGGAAAAAGTGAGTTGTTACCTCCCAAACCAGAGGGACATTTACAAAAGTACCCATCCACACTGTCCATGCATGTTCCACTGCCGCAGGGGTTTGATTTGCAGTCATTAGTATCTTCCTGGCAAAATTCTCCATCAAATCCATTTGGACATAGGCACAGGTATTCACCAAGGCCTGGAGGGAATTTAATGTTGGTAACACAAGTTCCACCATGGAGGCAGCTGCAGGGCTTCACTCTAACCTGAGGAAGGCAAAAGGGAGTCATGGTAAGGTTAATCTGAATAGTTGCACCTGAAATGTGTATTGTTACTCTTTTAGGAAGGGACAAATTTGCAGTGCAATCTCGTTATCTATTACTATGAAAATATTGCTGATCAATTTCCTTTGTCTAGATAGATGGTCTCATACTCAGCATACTTATTTATTTGAATGAAAGTTTGACTTTAAAGGACTTTTTTTCATCATTTAGGGGCACATTCTAACTTCTTATAACAAAAAAAAATCCTATTTGCTATAACAGCAGTTTTTACATAGTATCTGTGGGCAGAATTTGTTCCTTATTCTTCAAAGAAGAAATGAAAAATCTTTTCTCTTTGCCTGGCTGCCCTCCTTGCTGTTTCATAGTACAAATGGCTCCCAGGCAGGAACATGACTGTGGAATTCCTCTTCAGGGAAGAGCTCTGTAGTTTTATTTTACGTATGTACAAGAACAGCATTTCAGCAGATCCAAACCTCTGTGTTATCTCATCTAGTTAAACATAGGTCTAGTTTCAAATGTTTCCATTAAAACTATATCTAGGCTCCAGTTTCCCCTTTGCTTCGTGGGTCCAGCACTTTGGTATTTTTGATGATAATTGTTTGAATGAGTAAAAATAGGAATTTTTGGGAATAGAAATATTTTCTTCACAAAATTCTTCTTATGTCAAGAGTCTGCATCCTACTTTATTAGCTCATCCTATCACAGGATTAATGTTAGGCTATACAATAAAGAAAAAGCAATACCTAAGCTCTGCCAAGAAACTTAAAGTATGGAGTAATGACATAAGAGCAAGACACCCTCTAAAAATATCATTGAGGATGAGTTATAATCTCCCTTTTATAGCTAAAACTCGGTCTTTTATGTTATATGCTTTTTTCTGCAATCCAAATGCAGAATGTGAATTTTAAAGCAGATTAATGAACCATTAAAAGGCTCTGCAAGAGTGTTCTTTCAAACAGCAATCAATAGCACTCTCTCTTGTTCCTTGTATATATGGTTTCTATGTTCTCAGAGGTATTTATTCCATTAATTGATCATTATTGCTGTGCTGGATAATATACACTTATGAGGAAAGAGCTGAAGCCTTAGTTTTCATGACAGTAACAAATTATTAGCTATAATGACAATTGTACCAGAGCGATGACATGATAAACAGGTTTGTTTTGGTTTTTTCCTTTAAAACATTCATTTCCTTACCTCAATAGAGTATCTGCTCTGTGCATTGCATTCATCCGACACAGTGAATTCAAAGGTCTGCGTTTCTTCTGAATCGACTTTCCAGATCAGAAGGCCGGCAGGAGAAAGCCTGGCATCCTGTGGCCCAGCCTCTAGGATGAATAGCACAGCTGACCCTTCCGGATCCACTGCGATTAGCTGGTAAACAAAATTCTCACCAATAAATGTCAGCAGCTGGCTGGAGGGGGCCTGGAACACAGGAGGCAGGTTGTCTAAACAGCAAAAATGAAACCATGATTACAGAAATTCCAGTTTCTCCCATGTACAGATTCACAGCACTGGTCTTTGTAAAAGTGCTCTCAAAGGAAAAGATACAATATGTACCCTGACACAGACAGAGGAAGCAATTTAGGTGTCAGAGGGGGCGTATGGCTTTACCAAAAACTGTATCTTTTTCCTCCTATCTTTCTCCCATACTGAAATTTTATTACTTCTGATGTGTTATCTGATACACGGGAAGAGATCAGACATGACTTCTATAACTTCCCACTAGTCCCCCAATTCTTATTAAAACTTTAATAAGTGGTATTTCTAATACTTACGTATATATGTATTCTATCTACCACTCTACCTATCTATCAATTTAAATATAAGCAAACTCATTCTCAAAATGGTGAATGACAAATAAATTGGGTGGACCACTCAGGGGAAAAAAAAAAGAAAAAATAAAGTTGTGTAACTCCAACTGAGTAGACTCTCCTGCCTTCACACAGGGGTAATAATTAAGCCTGAGCAGTCTGATTGAATTCAGGTGGACATTTATCAGGAATAAAGGTCTTGTCAGTGTCAGCAGAGGTGCATCAATGCTGCTGAGACTCTCTATCCCTAGTGACTGCAGTGTATGTTATGGTAACACTGGTGGTGTTATTTCTAGTGTTACTGTTTACATTCAATATTTCCTTAATAAAGGTAAAAGCCCAATTGTACTAGGCTATTTTACAGTAGAAGACAAATGCTGCCTGAAGATGTTTATGATATAAATAGGTAAGGAAGACAAGGTAAAGTATTACATTTCAGAATTAGACGCAAATGAAAAGTAAGATGGGATGAGGACCCTGAGGTGACTCCTTTTACCAGCAGTATGAATTGGTATGTATTAATGCTTAAAGAAATCTTCTTACAATGTAATTTGGCCATAGTTATGTTTAACTTAAAGAACATTTTAATACTGAGGATTAATTTCAAGTCACACTCTAAAACTATGAACTATAAGTGTGTTCTCATAAGGACTGCACGTATCCTTACATTATGCTGGTGGGAAGTAATCATTAGGGGTTTTTTCGTGGTGCATACCCTTTTATCAAGCTTTGCTTTCCATAGTGCATCTCCCATTATGCAGTTATTTAAATGTCTCTTTACTTATTGCTGCTATGCTATGAGAACTTTCTAAACTGCTTGTCCAGCAGATTGTCCTAGCATAACTGGTGAAAGCTTCCATCTATTAATTTACTTTTTATTTCCCAAACACTTAAACCATGAAGCCAATAAAAGTTGGGCCCAAAGTAATCAATGAAATATTGATGCTGGGGATGCATTTACAGATAAACACAAATGTGTTAACTGGATGGATGGTAATGAGCAGTCGTAGGTACAAAATCATGTAAGTTCTGAAAGTAGTCTGTGAACAAGAGTGTTTCTAATTCCAGAGAGACTTCCTTCCCATCCTCTGAATACATATACACACTCCCAACTATTGCAATACTTTTAACAAGGTTTTTTGCAGTTTTGAAAGCAAGTCTGACAAACCTTTACTTTTCAATAATTTTAAATTTTGGAATTATTGAAAAGTGAACTGTGACATGTTTCAGATTTCCCAAATCAATTCTAGCTTTATAAATTCCAAAACTATGCAGTTTTTCCCTTTTAAGCCACTTTCTGAATTTTAAAATTGAACTGTCTCGATGTTGGTAATGAATTTGTCTATATAACAATCAGGATCAGCTCATCCCTAGAGATGCTACTGCTGTGGCCTACACAATGGAAGGACAGAAAGGAGGCAAAGTGTGTGAGTCACAGATAATATCTCTCATTAAACTAAACCATATCCTTGGGGAAAAAAGATCACACTTTCAGGTGTAGAAGCTCTTCTTCAGATTTGGCTTACCATTAGGCATTTTAACTACTCATCCAAATAACATGCAATGGGATTTTTAGTTGGCCAACACTTAAGATGGATCTGCTGACGTTTTTTTTCCTGACAAGGAGTTTCAAATTCCAAAAGTTAGATTTTTTTAGGACATAAACCAGAGGTGTAAGTTTTTAAATAGAGAAAATTCGAAGTGGCTGGGCTAAAGGAATATAAAACTGCAAGCGAAGCAAACTGTTCCTGTCACTCACATACCTTTCTGTAATTTGCTTGTGTTTACAGAACCTGAAAGTGCAGAGAAACTCTTTCTAGAACCAGCACATGAATCCACATAAAAGTGGTAATATAATCTTTATATTGACCAGATGTAAATGTGCTCATGTAACCGGGGAGATGTTCTATGAGGATAATGCTGCTTAGAGACGTGGATGATGTATAAAGCAAGCGGTAAGTAATAGCTGTTGTTTACACGGGGGATGTAGCCATGAAAAAGCTGTGATTAAGTCCCCAGCATTCAGGAGGTGCTTCAAAAAGCAGCCCTCTCCTCAACCCCTGCCACGATGGGCTGCGGAAGGAGCATTTAGGTTGCGTGGCAGGGAAGGTAATCAGTGGCTGCTCCCTATCACTTAGACTCCCTGCCAAGACAAGGTCTTTCGTGTGGCATTTCATAGGATTTGGCTCAGGGAAAGAAAACAATTCTTCCAGGTACCAAAAATACACATTAGTGTTCTAAAAGCAGTGTTTTCCCGAAATTGTTACCTTAAAGATTTGTACCTGGGGGATGATGACAGATGTATTTAGGGCCCATCACCTTTAGCTGACAGACTTGAGCACTGCATGGGACACTGGCATACTGACAATTTCACTTTCAGGCATTATTTTGGTTTTATTAAGTTGAGATTTGTCACGTTTTAGCAAGATACATGCCCAGATGAACAGTGCACACAGTGGAGCACTGTCTTCTTCTGGTCAATCTGCATTTCTGGTGCACTCAATTATTCCCATTGCAAACTGCCCACTTGCGCTATTATGCAGGATAGATCCATGTTAGCCAAATGAAGGAACCATGTATTTCATAGACCGAACCATAAATTAAGAGCTAAGTGCTTCTGAATCTTAGAAAAAACTGTCTTACTTTCATTAATGGACCAGGTGAACTTAGAAATGTCAGGTTCACAGAGAAGACAAGGACTGGTAGGGCTTGACTCTCCTTCAGCGTAGCAAAGTCCATCTATATTACAAGTATTTTCCTGCCAAAAAAAGGGAAATAAAACCAGGTGGGAGGTGGAGGTAAGGGAAAAAAAGAAAAAAGAAAGATAAGAAACTAGCAGTTACTAATTTCTGTAAATAAGCAGAAACTCGCTTGTCTCTTGAAATAATAAAGTAATAGCAATGTAAATGCTGGCACTTTCTCTCAGCAAGGAGAAAAGAAGACATGTATGTTTTCCTACTCTCCAGCATGAGATCGTTGTAGCTGAGAATGTTTTAGCTTAGGCAGCATGTGATGTTGCATGTTATGGATGAATGCAACAGAATGTGAATGTTGGGGTTTTTTAATTTCCACACTTACGTAGTGTGTTTGATCATTATTCTCAGCTGTGACTACTAATATGATGATTATTAGGTGAGGTTCAAAGGTGAGCTCTGCGAGATTAACAAAAACTGAGACTGGATAAAAGCTCTGTTTGAAATTTTGGAATCCTGTTCTGGTAACTTAATTATTTCTGAAGGTTCTTCATAAAAATAAAAAAAAAAAGCAATGGTATAAAAGCAGAATAAAGAAGTGCATTAGATTTTAGGCTTCCATGAGATAGTCGTAAACAAGAGTTAAACACATTCATAGTGTGAAGGTTGGGCAGAACATCCCAGCAGAAGTTCATGCCCTTTGAGGCCACCCTGTCCTCTCCTAGTCAGGGTGACCATCAGGGCCAGGGAGACTCTGAGGCTTCTGAGTGGGCTGAAGACACTGGGGTTGTCTGAGAAACGAACACAGGGACATAATTAACGGATGTAATTAAACGTCAAGCCATGTGAAGGTCCTGTGGCAGAGTTATGTCTTTGGCTTGTAGCCTGTTTTGGGGCACACCTGCAGATGGGACTTTATCTGACACATGGAGCTCTGTTGGGACCACAGGGGAGGACACCTCCATAGCAGGACAGTAGGAGGGAGAAGCTACTGGGGCCAAAGATAATTTTCCGCATCACTCCACTGAACACACATTGCTTTTCTGAGACTGATGTGTGTCCTGTTACTGGCTTTCTGGTTTCTATCCACTGCTTTACAAATTTCTCAAACTTCCTTTCCAAAGTATATTAATCAATATTTTAAATAATAGCACTTTAATAGTAATGAGGAAGGTAGAGAAACAAAAAGAGCTCTCATAATTGCCCCAACATGATAGAACATGACAGACCATCAACATTAAAATCTGGATGTTAATTAGATTTTATTACATTGTTGTTTTCAAAGGCTTGACATTCTGATGAAAAATATGCTTTTTTTTTTTCTCTGATGTGATGATGTGGTACAGAACGGGCTCCATAAAAAAGGAACACAGAATGTGAAATGGCCTGATATAAAATGTCCCCTAATTGAAACACCTTTTCTGAAAGCAATTTAGATATTACAAAGTAATGTTACAAGAGGGGTAATTAGAATGTGGTCTGATGCAATTGGAAGCCTAGTTCAAATAGTCCCTGGAAGCATTTTAGGGTAGAAATTATTATAATCCCTAGAGAACACCAACGTATTTAGACAACATATGTATTTCTGAGTCTCAAAAAATGTAAGAGTAAGGAAAGTCTTTAACAAAATAAAGCACCCTAGCTTTAATTGCATGGGTTCTGACACAAATATTTTAATCTGAAGTTTAAGTGGTTTTGCCCTCATTTGGGCCTATAAAGTAATTTCTATTCACTGATTTATTTGAAAAACACGTGAACTTTCATTTTATTTTGGTAACTGATATGTTCTTGCAATCAGTGCAAGTTGGAAAACTATTTTCCCATTAATGTTAATGAGAACAGTGAGGCAAATGAGTTAAGATATACCTGATTAATCTTGATTTTATAAAAATGCAGACTGGTGGTCTCCTATTTATTTGTACTTGCCTCGGGGTAGGAAAGCAGGATCAGCACATTCAAACACCCCACCCAATATCCTCCGTAAGTTTCTTTTAAGGTCCCGTTGAAAAACAGAAAAGTTGTCTAACACAGCTGTCTAGAAATTAACAGCAGGGGAGCTCTTTTTAAGGGATGGGGAATGTTACACTAATAAGTCCATGGGAAAACAGGAGGTTATAGTGCTCTCCAGGCAGTCCCTAGCATATTGGCAATTTAAAATGTAGCACTAGACTTTTGATGACGGTTTTGAAACTGTCAAAGTACTATATGTTTGTACTTACCAGTGGTTAATGTAAGCAAAAATGTTTTATGCTCTCTCTAGGGTGTTTTCACATGACAAAAACTGTACAATGTGCATCTTGGTATACGTCTTGCTATGGCAGAAAATGGGTATAGAAATGATATACCTTACGGCTACAGTGCCCTCACCAAACAGGTTAGGAGAGGTAAAATCACTTTCTGGCAGAGGCATTTCAAAATTTGGATACTCCTCAGTCTTATTTACTTCCATTAACAGCTGCAAAGTATAAATATTGGGATATTTCTGGATGTGTCTGTCTGTCTGTGGAAGGTCCATCACAAAGCATACTCTGTCAGGTACTCATAACCCATGTAAATATGAAAAAAAACATAAAATATCATCGACAGGAGATTGTGAAAGAGAAAAAAGAAGTGTGAGCCTGTGCAGCTGACCTATGAAACAGATTTTCCTCTTTGAAAGCTGTTATAACACACAGTACATCAAAGGGAGGGAGCAGGCTAGGGAAGAGACGAACGATCCATATTAAACCTTTACGCTCTTTAAATTACCTTTAATTTACAAAGTCCGGTTGGATGGAATTGGCAGGCCTGGCAGACTGCGTCGTAGAGGGTCAGCACTCTGGAATTACTGTACTGGAAGCCATCGTTAGTGATCTAAATGATACAAAAATCATCCTTATAAGTAATAATGTTCCATATGGAGACTGTCTGCTCATTTCAGAGCATATACCGTTGCCCCCTTGAACTGAATGCTTGCCAGCAAGATAAATTAAACCACTTGTGAGTGGCTCTACTGCAAGCTAACAAATTGCTTAATGCTCCAAACTGGAAACTATTCATTAATAACCAAAAGATCTTTTGGCTCCACTGACATTCAACTTTTCTGATTGCTATTAGGGTTTTTTTCAGAGGATTTTTTCCAATATCCTTATGGAAACATTAGGCACTCAAGTAATACAAGGGGGTCTTTCAAGGAGTTGTGAAATGAAATTAAGATTTTTGGCTGAAATTCAGGACCACATATTATTTAGGATGTTTTAAATTAACCTTAAAAAAAAAGTGCTAGAGTGGATAATACCAGAGAGCAAAATGCTTACTTAATAAGAAAGGGTTCAGTGAGTTTATATTTTAATTCTTTTACAACAAAAATGAAAAGATAGCAGACTAGTGTAGAAAAGGTTAAATTTTGAGAAAGTGTTGTGACACCTTTTGAGATGTGTGAGCATTAAAGAGCACCCCAAAATACTGCTGAAAGCCATGCTGTAAACAATGATGAACACCGGCACAAAAGCAAAGCCCTTTCTGTCAGGTATTTTTTTAGGTTCTGACTTCTTACAGCCAAACTAAAGCCGTTGTTTAGCCTTTGCTTTGGATCAGTCAAGTGCCTGTTCTGTCCTCTCACTATAAAAACAACCCCAAAGACCTCCTCCATCTCTCCTGTGGCCCCAAAGCTGAAACACCCTCAGTCCCTTTACAAAGGACTTTTATGAGGGCAAGAGTCTAGTTTTTTGGTCAATTAATAAGCTATTCCAGTTCACAGAAAGAATGTATGTGAAACTGAACAAAGACAACTGGAAGTGCACAGAGTTAAAAATTAATAAGTTTCATAAAAAGCATCAATTATCTTAAGTCCATTAAGAATGATGTGAAAGCTCATGGATCACGGTACAGTAGATACACCCACAATATCTCATGTGATGGTTCTTAGCTCAAAATGCAGTGTGAGTTAAAAGCATTTGTTTCTGCAGAAGCATAAGGAGTTAAAGAGGCAGTATTTGTGGATATTCACAATTTGAAATTGCAGAAGAGAAACAACTTCAGATTAATTAAAGTTGGTCAAAAATTTCACTAGAATTCCTTGGTCCAGTAAAATTCACTGGTATAGCTTTAAGGAAAAAAAAAATTCCCATGCCACATATTCAGTTGAGTTATTAGACTATTGTATGTTATACTAAGGGTAAAAACTCTTTTAAAAAAACTAAAGAACTTACACCGAAGTTTGAGAAGAGAAAAAAATAAAACATGCGACACCCTTCAAGACCTGCTCTTCACTGAAAGACAGTGCTTGTTGGCAGCAAGACTTCCATTAAGAATATATTATTCCTAATGCAATTTGCATTTCATTTCATTACATTCTTTTATCACAGGTCCAATGTTGTCTCAGTACCGGTGCACTAATAATGGGTGAAGAAATGGGTAGACAGGGAAGAATATAAAAAGCCATAGAATTTCACTAATTGTTCTGTCTGAAGTGAGCACCGCGAGTGAAATGTAACTCTTTGCCAATTTGATTTTTTTTAATCTGTATTTTTTCTACCTTCTATTATAAACATCCATTTTGATGTCTTTTTAGAACTGGGTTGTTTTATAGCTATTTTAATTGCTTTTCCATTAGTCACCTTAGTGATGTGGAACAAATACTTCAATGAGACCTAAGCTGAGCAAACCTCTCTTCAAATTTGGTTGGCCCTTAAAAGCCAAAGATGTGCTTAGCATTGTGCCTTGATTGCTTGAGCATTCACATAATCTGGGAAGAAAGAACCACTTCTTCTGGATAAGCAGTCAGGACAATCAGGAGGTCTATCACTTGGTTCATCATGAAGCAATCTTGCCTATTTGTATCACTCATAATCTACATAAAATTTGACTTGTGCGAATGTTTGTAAATGAAAAATGAAAGCTGTAAAAAACTGGCTGAATTCAAATTCAGTTTCTGCCTCACTGACTTTTTAACAAATATTTTTTTTTCTGCTTTTGAAAAATACAGGCAATGATAATGAACAGAGGATAAGCGAGAAACCTGCTTCCCAAATTAGAGAAGTACCCGCCAAGCTCTTTCACCTCTTCACCCAGACATCTATGTGGACTTCCCAAGTCATCTGCTGCCCGGGTAGGAATTTGTATTTTGATATCTAAACTAATTATACCAAACGCTCTGGTGTAGCACCATGTACTTTCTTATCTGTGTTCGGCAGCATGTCATGGAAAGAATGAGCAAAATCTGAAACATGAATACAAGAGCAGATAAAATGAAAGAGCACTGAGAAGAGCTTGTCAAGCTCATGTTCTTGCAACATTGGTAGTCAAAAAAGATTATGTGAAACTTTGCTGATTCCTCTGAAATTTGATTTGGGAGGGGAGAGAGATTCTGAAAACATTGAACAGCGACATTTGCAGAAAGAATTATTTTGATTTTTGGTTCTGAAAAGTCTTTTACCTACATTTTGGAAAGCATCTATTAACATAACCCAGAAGATCAATGTTGCAGGAAGTGCTATCAGGAGTTTTCCGGAGCATGATTTTTTGAACATTGGTGGAATTAGTTTCAAATCATTTTTTATCTTGAAAAGCTTTGTTGTTTTGTTCTCTGTGCCACTGTGTAAGGCCAGCTGCCTTTGAAACCAAGTGCTGAGCTCTGCCTTCCCAATTTGATCAGCACAAACATCCACAGGAGAGCCAGGATTCGAATGCGGACTGAGACAGTTTAATTGTGTGATTGCTTCATAGCCATCAACCTGGTTTTTCTGCAGGGTTTGAAGGAGAGGGAAAGGGCAGAAGGCTCACAGGTGCAGAGGTTTTCTTGAACTTAAGTGCAAGGAAAGAGACATTCTATGTGTGTTTTCAGGGGAAAAAAAAATGAGAAAAATAATACAGACCTCCTCAGGGCTGAAAGGCAGCACTTGAAAGGAAACTGCATTACAACACAGCTGACATGTGAGGAAGCTTTCCTACTTACACTGGAGAAAAAGCCCTGTGCACATGCAAAAATGTTAGCTGCCCTCTTGGGCCAGGAAACTCAAGACTGTTTCCTTCTCAGGTCTTTCCACAGTTGACAGAGTTCAGTATCTCCTTTGGGAAATTCTGGACCCCTAGGCGGGGGAAGTGCCCTCCAGGTTCAGCCTTGGTGTCTGCCCACTCTGATGGCTCCTTCTCCAGAAGGAAGTTGCAAGGTACACCCCAGTAGCCAATGTTCAGGCTCTGCTCCCACAGAGATCTTATACTAATGTCTTAAAACACAAATCCCTGCGGGACAGGCAGTAGCAGTGCAGAGAAGCAAGTGTGTTATGTGTTTCATTTTTACATGCTGCAATTTTCAAAGCACATCTGCAGTTTTCCTACAATGGCAATATGTTTTTCTCAGCTATAGAGCCTTTAGATGATCTCAGTCTTATAAAAACAACTGATCTTCAGAAAATAGCCATCCAGGCCAAGAGTGAGACTGAGGGTAGCAGGCACAGGGTCAGTAAGGCACTGATTTTCTGGAAATAATTAGAAAGTAGGAATCACTTTGTGAACAAAAGGGGCTAAAACCATAGCAGAGAACCCAGCATGAGCAAATACTGCACATGCTTCTTCCTGCAGTCATTCAAGACCATGACCATAACCAAAACTATGACTGGATGCCCAGGAGCCAGCCAGTGCTCTGCTCCTGCACTGCGCAAGCATCGGTCTTGCAACCAGAGAGTCAAAGCTGTCTCATACATGCTGCTTAATCAGGAATTGAAGCTGAGGTTTCCAGAAATGAAATACTAATGATTAGCAATTGATCTGCATCAATCTGCATCATTTTGAGATGATTACTTGGAGAAGTGATTGTAATTTGCACTGTTGGATTGCCTACAAAGACACCTGTTTTTAACTCACATTGTTTGGGTTGGTGCGGCTTTTTTCTTCCCTACGTGACATTAGTGTGAATATTTCTACAGGCATTTTCATTTCTGAAGGGAAGCAAATTGTTCTTTGCATTTTAATTTACCATGACAACTGATTTTCTCCTTCTAATACTTTCTTAGAGAAATAAGAATTCCTACTTTCACTTGCCATCTTGCAAACGGCTTGTCACCAGCCCCGAAGTGCACAGCCTCTGTCTCTGTAATGTTCAGGAGAGGAATCTGACAGTCAACAGCCTCAGAGCTGAGAAAATCTGCTTTTGTGGTTTCTTGTCCTCTTGGTATCCATTTGCCATTGAGATGCTACAGTAAAACAGAAGGGGAGTGCAGAAACTGAAGGCTCATATAAAGAAATTCCAGTTGTCAACATATGTTTATATTTCTAATTAATAATATAAGGCATTTCCAGATAGTTTATTTAAAATAAATGATACTGCAAAGAGCAAGTCATGCTTATCTATGCATGTGAGTGGTCTATGGATTTAGGAAGCGCTTCGAATGAGCAGCTGGGATGAGAGAGCATAATGTGGTAGAGCAACTTTTTGTTTGCTCCTGAAGCTCTGCAGCCAGGTCCTTGCTCCCTGAAGGTGATGCTCATACTTATTAGGATGTGCTCCACAAGACATCCCTGTTTGTTAAGAGCCTTTGAAGCCCTGAGTGGGCACCGTAGGTGAATCTCAGCTGTGCCTCATTAGCATGGTAGCACTGTTTGGCAATCAAGCTGAACGTCTTTTATGAGGTGGATTTATGAGATCAATCAAACCCTTTGTATCTGAGTATACTGATACACCAAGTAATTCAGTCCTAGCATTGCTCGTGTATAGATGTTTATAATAAAATTACAGTGATAACAGAAGAGATGGGTTTAATAGTCATTAAAACTTTTGACTTGGTATTGAAGTATGACAAAGAAAATTCAAATAACAGCCTCTGTAACTATGTTGAGGAAACCTTATATTTAACTACAAAACTTAGCAATCAAATGCATTTAGGAAAACCACCAAGCGTACCGATTCCAGATGCATAAAATGAGAAATAATATTGTGGTTTCAGGCTTCGCCAGTCTACAGTGCAGCTGAACCAAGCAGGAGTTAAAAAAAGCCCCACAAAGAGAATCAGCAAGAACACATAGCTGTGCATTTCCAAAGAATCAACCCTGGAAAGGGCTGAGTCTCTTTGGCTTCCCTCATCCATAGCAAATATATTGGCAATAGGATTCAAAGGTATTTGAACCCCGCTGTGGCAGTGAGAGATGATGGCACTCAGCAAGGTTCAGGGTAAAAGACTTTAATATAAACATGTCAAAGTTTGACTTTATCATCAATACTTTATGAACCCATGAGAAGTGGCTTACAATTAAACTCGTGACCTCGCAGCGCAGGTTGGGTGACTCTTTGAAGTTGAAGCCAAATACCCGGACCTTGGTGCAGTCGGAGGCTCGGAAGTCACAGAAACCCCCATTCTCCAAGCCTGTGATTTCCAAAGCTTGCTCTGAAAGAGTAAAATAGAGATAAAGCTTTAAAGAGTAACACTTACATGCTCTTCTGTTTTGGTTTATTGGAGATCGTGTTGTCGTTCCTCATTGCTTTGATTTAATTCTTTTCCTTGGGGTCTTCCTTGCTCCCCTGTGAATTTCTCTTGAGAATAGGAGCAGCAATTGTCAAAATGGGAAGCAGCAAACCTCTGCTGAATAATTGCCCTGTGCACCCAGTACTGCAAGTTCTATCAGTGAGCGTTATACGGCTCATGGAATCAAATAACTGAAGCTGTGACTTCTTGATAGAAGGTCTTTAGTGGTAATACTTCTGCTGACCCAAGGAACAGGGTAGGAGCACAGCTGAGAGGACAGTGTCGTGCCATAGGGTAGGTAAGCGTGAGGGGGAAGTGGAAGCACCTGAAAGATGATCATGATGTGAAATGACAGCACAAAAGATAGTCCTTTTTGCCAAAAAACTATGGATGCGATAAAGTAATGATCCTCAAAGGAATGCTTGCTTACGAGGGTTTAAGTCATTAATTGGTGGCACTCAGCTCTGCAGTGTCAGCAAAAATTTCATGCACCAGCTCAATTTCACCTAAATATGACTTAAGTGATGTACAGCCTGTGCTGCCCACCCTACTATGCTGAATTTCACCCATTGCTGTTTTTAAAATATTTTCTGATTATCAGGTAGATGCTCATTTGTATTCTGTGGTACTCTAGGCATTCACCATTTACAATTGCTCATTGCTTTCATATTGGACTTTATTTTACAGAGTCAAAATGCAAGTTCATTGGATGGCAGAATTCACATGTTTACTTTAGCAAAAATATAATTGAGCAGATATTTGCATCAGCTATTTTCCCTGTTATGTGGAGGGGAAAGGCTGCTTAGCTCTTCCTCTTCCTAGCCCCATCACCACTGCTTTAGCAAAGCAGTATTGTCCATCAGTTTTCCCTGAGCTGTAGCTTACCTAAAACAGAAGCTCTGTGTCACCTAATATTTTAATGTTACATTGGTTCAGCTTTGAATCAAGGAGTAAAGCGACATGAGCTGATGAGTTGAGCCCTTTAAGGCTCTGCCATTTAAGCTGTAACTGGGATGAATGCAGTTTAACCACTGCAATCCCACCAGATTGCAGCCCATGACAACATAGCTATGTAGCTCTTGTTTTCCCAGAGAAAGGAAGGAAAGCAACATAAATGTGAAAAAATAGCAAAAGGACTTTTTCCTGAGCTTCTGAAATCCTTTTAGATATTCTTTATTTTATTTTTTAATTGATTTTATTGCAAGCTGTATTAGCAGCACTGTTGGACACTTCGCAATATTTACAAGAGGAGAAATAGTTTACAGCTTATCAGCATTCATCAGTTAGCTGTGGTTTTCTGTAATGTACAAAACTATTAGTCAGATGTAGTGAATGGTTTTGATAAATTGCCTTCTTCTGTGGTTAGTGCATAAAAATCTAAAAGAAAAAATATGCTTCATTATGTTTTTCATGATATTTTAATAGTTAGCCCCCTAGTACTGAGGTAGCTGGGACTGCATTAACATTTTCATTATCATTGCAGATTTTCAGGCCTCCATGAGTATAGATCTCATAGTCTGGGAAGGAACGAGGCACAGGGGTGTGCTTCTGCAGCCATTCCTCTTCCAGGAAGTCACTCTCAGGTTGGTCTCTTGTTGATGAGCCCCATGTGCTTCCCTGAGGGTTTTCCTACATCTATACAAGCAACCTCCCTCCCAGTCCCTCTGCTTTAACCCCAGTAAGAGTTTGCAGGCAAGAATAGTAAGTTCAGAGCTGGTGACATTGCTGTCAGTGTGGTTTCTTTCTGTAAGTGTTTAAATGAGTCAAACCTGACAAGGAGCACAGGCTACATAATAGACTTAAAGAAACCTTGCATAAATGCATAACTGGTTTAATAGATATTTGTTGGAATGGATTTTGTAAACAATAAGTATGCGGAGATGTAGAAGTAAAATGGAGAGAGCTGACACAAACTCAAGAATGTTGCAAAATCACATTTATTGAAGTTTTACTGATGGATAGATACAGTTCATGTTGGGTTTCCACTTTTGATTAGAAAAATATCCTAGCACAAAGAAGCATCCTTTTGCAGTGCTTGAAAGCTACACATTTGACTTTGGGCTGGAGCAGCAGACCTGAAATTAAAACCGGCAAGAGTTTTGTTCAAATAAAGAGAAGGAAATGTTCTGCCCTGTTTTTCCTGATCAGGATGATAAATAAGCAACAGAAGTCATGAAAAGCAAATCAAGAACCAGATCATAAGTGCTGGATGTGATCACAGCTTTGCAGAAGTGCAAAAGAAAATTGTCTATATTGTCCAATTGCCCTGTTCTTGAAATCATTTAGCTGGTTGAACAAGCTGCTGTGCCAGAGCTTGCTGGTGTGGTTGAGGACAGCTGCATGCTGCAGCTATGAGGGGTCTGGATCAGGGCAGTGATGCTGAGTGATCTCTCAGCTTTGGCAGAGCAGGTCTGAATCTGCCTCCATTCAAACACACGTACACATATTGTATTTCTTTCTTTTGTATGCAGGATTATTTAATCTGTTGGGTTTTTTTCACAGTTATTGCATGGTATTCATAACCCAAAGCTCATTTGAAGATCTTCCCTAAGAAAAAGTGTAAGCAGCTGTATGCTGTTTGCCAGGATTTTTGCACAACATTGACCATCCCTTGAAAAAAAAGTGTTTGTCCCTGCTTCCAAAACCAGTTCTCAAAGAACCAGAGTTTGCCTTAGTACTGAACTATAGATGTGTACTATCTTTAGCTGACACAGAGTGAATCTGGTTTTCTGTTTTGAAGGTCTCCAGTACCCAGGATGGATTGCAGAAGTGAGCCCTGGGAGAGTATGGAAAAGGCATTTTGCAGGTTCTCACAGCATGGGAGAAATGGACTGGCTCAATTTCACACTGAAAGCGTCCATGTGCTGTTACAAAATGGGAGATTATTTTTTGCTTTAGAAGGCTCACTATGACATTTTATGTCTATTTGATCCTTCTACTTTTAAAAGGCTTGCTAGCAATTTACTTTAGCAATAGAAGGGAAGTGCTCAGTTAACTATAGAAGATTTCCTTTTTGCTAGATGGCCTGGATAGGTAGTAAAATGAAAGATCTGGCTGCACATTAATGTCATCTCAGTTTCAGTTCCTCAAAGGACAAGACCCCCAGCAGCCCCTCTGGCTCCCCATGAATGACTATCATGATGTCACTCAGAGGATTTGGGCAGGAGGTTGCTCATGGGTGGCATCATGGTCCTTATGTCCACACTAGTATCTACCTGGTTGTTTTTAGTCATCTTCCCAACTTCACAGTTACTGAATTGGAATAAAATCTGGTTATTACACTTGGGTTTTTATTGACAATTGATTGAAGATTCTGTACTGGTAGATTGTGGGTTCTTTACACAACATAAAGCGTCATATAAAGGTGTTATAGGTTTGCTCCGAATTTTTTGATTTGGTCAGTTTAAATCAGACATTTTGCAGGTTTTAATTCTATAGCTCATAAACTGTCACAAATTCGTTATTTATCCTGTGTGTGTGTGAGTATTTGAGGAAGGAAGTTGATTGTTCAGGGCTTTTTGTTTTGTTTTGGATTTAACAAGATTTAAGGCTGAAATTTCCTGTGGTGCTTGCAAACAACCTGATGTAAAGAAGTTATAGTCATGCATCTGGAATGTCTGGCTTTGGTCAGCTTAAATCAGACGTATAATTTTGTAAACTTTTCCAGCATTTAATTCTATATACTTCAGAAAATGGTTTTGTTTAGCTATATGTTCTACTGAACTGCTTTCATTGCTTTACATTAAAACAAATAAACTAATCACCAGAAAAGACTAATCTCCTTGATCTGATTTGCAGGGAATGGTATGGATCACTGAGAATGCAACCTTCCATGTCCCTTATCATGAGAATTTTATATCCTTTTAAAATTCGGTTTCTATTGACTTTGTAACCATCAAGCTAATAGCCCTCTTCCCGCTCAGCCAGGTCTGTGCTTCGAATGGGAAGAACTAGGAGTTAAAGCAGTAGATTAAGGCTGGTATTGATGTTTGCCTTTTCAGATGCGTGTTTATTGCATTTGCACCATAAAAAAAATCAACTAAAATGGCTATGAAAAGAAGATCTTCAAAATGAGCATGAAGCTTGTCAGTCCCTGAGAGTTACCCCCAAATATGTTTTATGTGACTGGGAAAAATCTGTCTCCATCAATGTAAAACAGAGTACACAGGTGTCAGTGAGAATGCATCAATGGTAGGTTGGGTTCACAAGTCCCTTTTTTCTTTTGATTCCTAACTATGTTTGTAAATTTTGTATTTCTCACTAAAACTTTTGTGGTTGGAGTTGTTCATTCATTCTAAAAGTACGAAAGTGGTATTTTCAAAAGTGGGTTAGTCCTGCATTCTATAATTAATGTTTGGATGAGTAATCTCAAAGCCTTGATATTTACTCATTATGCCTTGTGTAATTATCATCACTAATGCCACCTTTGTTTTTAGCCTGAAAAGAATATATGGGTGTAAATTTTTTATGGCCCAGATCTATAGATACTGTACAATAATTTCATACAGATAAGATGCCATTATTATTATTATTAATAGCTCATGGAGATGAGGACCACTCTTCTGTAGATGTCTGGGAGAAAGAAATAGTGTGTTTTGTAACTAAACATTTTAATTTTTTTTTTCCTCTTCGCATGTAGTATTAAATAATAAATTTCTTTGACTAGGAAGAAGCTGAATAACTGAAACCAATAATATCTTGAATTTAATAATATGCATTTTCTTATTTATTCTTTATCTGTTTTCCAATATTATTCAGTGAGCTGAGGAAAAAAATTCTATTAAGTGGAGATAACAGGTCTTAAAATAAAGGTTTTCATTTTCAAGTTGTATAGAACCTTTTTTACAAAGTATTGATATCTTAGTGAAACTTCCTTAATGTCAGCTTGAAGGAAATAAGAATATATTCTTAATATCTTTAAGCCCTGTGTAAAGAACGCAATCCCAGTGGAATGAAGGCAGCATATTAAAGTGTGTTTTATGTTGCAACAGTGTGTAGAGATCTGCATGAAGTGTTCCTTGCTTTACAGAAATTATTACTGAAGAAAAATGAGTTTGATAGAAACAGTTGAGTTGCCTTCTGAACTGTAACATAACAGCGCCTCATTTACTGTCCGTCAGTTGTCAAGTGAGCAAGTACATATCTGAGGGAATGTGGGGAACATTGGCATAGGAAATTTTCAAACCTCCCTCAGTTGGCTAGGTAAGAAAACTCAACATTGTGGAATGTAAAGGCAATAATTAATATGAGAAAAACAAAAAGAAAATAAAACATTTGCAAAGAGAGACCTAATCTCTTCTCGGTAATGTAAACATCAAATTCATAGTAACTATGACTTTGCTAATGCTACGTCAACCAAAGTCAGTGGAATTATTATAATAAAGAGAAGAATTAAGCCTAGTGACTTATTATGTGAAAAGAAAAAAAGTAGTTTTTAAAGAATAACGCCATTTAGTAATTTCTTTTATTTTTGTAGTAACAGCACTCTGTTTTGGGAAGAAAAATTTAGTAGTAGTAAGTATGTTTGGGTCTTCATTTGAAATCCAGTTCTGAATAATGGATACAATTAATTGGTAAAGTATATTGCACCTTTGCTACCATATAGTGTTTTGCCTTATTAGCCAAAAACTTGGTTGTGTTTTTAATTTGTTTTAAAACCTGATCAGCTCCTGAGGAGAGGATCAGACAGAATTTCCAGTTTCAGGTAGGTCTATTTCTGAGGCCCTCATGGTGATATAAAATGTAATTGTCCCTGGAATGTCTGGTCTCACCAGCACCACAGGCTGGCTGCAGAGACAGAGGCTGCCACCTTTACATACGGTGAGTAGTATGGGTTTTTTGGTAGATATCTTGGTGATTTAAGAAATTAATTGTTTTTCTTTGAAAAGTCTAGTATGCAGTTTTAACATGTACAGTGTAATTTATGCATGGAGAGCTTCTATTGACCCAATACACCCCATTGGCTCTGGCTGCACTGTTGTGATATATCACGTTGGTAAAACACATATTGCACGTGCCAAAAAGTATCCATTGACTTGACAAACAGTCCTTAAATAATCATTATGGCACCATGATCTGGAATTTAAAGACCACTGAATTGATAGAAGTGGAAGAAACATATTTTTCTCAAAGCCAGTATGTTGCCTTACAAAATCTCCAAAGCTGATGTTTGACATAAAGAACCAAAATACTGTCCCCTTTCACAATTATATAAACAGTGAGATTTCTATAATACATTCTTCATCTTCAATTAGCATGACTGGTCTGATTAAACTCTGAGCTTATTCTTCCATAGGGGAGAGACATCTTCATTCAGAAGACCCCACCTGATGAACTGCAATAGCTGACCCCATAATGTTACTCAACAGAATTATTTTTTTAAAAATAGTTGGTGCGTTAGCTAATATTATTTAATTAGAGCACACGAACAAGACTCAGCCCAAAGCAGTATGATAAATTCAGAAAGGTCTATATAATGGCTTTAAAAGTAATGGAGTATAATTCATGTAACTGCTGTTGCAGATGGGTCTGAGGGACCTGTGTGGTTGTGGTTCACAGCTCTGAAAATGTGGTTAGGTTCAAAGAACTTCTTGATAATGCTACTGAAATTTATTGATATGGAAATGGGATATCTGTAAGTGTGCTAGGTAAGCGTTAACTTCTCACCTTCTCACCATTATTTTTACTCACTTTGATTTTTTTGCTGGCTACTTTTTTCCCAGAACTTTCCACATAGAAATTTAAACTTCAAGTGTCATTACTTCTCTGAAACTAATTTGTCCTTATTATTCCTCATTACCTTTTATCTTGTAATTGCTCTTTAGAGCTTCATACAATCTGCATATTACATCCCTCTATGTGTGCTTTACTAGTCTCGATTTTTTTTTAATAAGCAACATGGTCAATATACACAAACGGTAAGCACCAGCCTGATTTGCTATCTGTGGTAATTGGATTCTGCATTTAATTACAGGTGGTAATGACATTTTAAGCACCTTATACAGGTGTTGGGGGGGGGTGGTTTATGAAATGTTAAGCAACATTAAGAAAGTCTAAGCTTCTGGAGCATTGCCAGATTTCAGAGGTGCCTTTCAACTCCAAATTGCAGTTTTCATGTGAGGATAATTATAGCTCTGGCCACCTGGATGGCTCCTGTTGGAGTCAGGGAGAGCCGAGAAGCAAGCCTGTCTGCAAGCCACACTTTGCATCCTCTCTGTTTCTATATGTTTTCAATTAAAATTATTCCAAATATGTTACAGGTTGTAGTCTGATCCCTAAAAATACTGCTTGGACATCTTTTCATATGCGTCTGTGTGTGTGTGTGTGTGTGTGTGTGTGTGTGTGTGTGTGCTGGTCGAAACCCATGGCCGAATACATTGCTATGTATTGGCAGTGTAGCTGAGGTTGGATGACCTTGGAAAAGGAATTTGAATTATGTTGATGTCCTCTTTGATCTTGGGTGAGTTTTAATTCACATCTGTAATTCCAGCCTAAGAAAATTAGATAGAGATTTGTTTTGGAGCTAATGGGAAAATATATGGCCAGCAAAAGGAGTTGCCTTCTTCATTACTCATGTAACTTCTACTAGAAAGTAACTTTTTCCTAACATAATGGCATTTCAGAGTTAGCATTTCCAAAATCAACGTACATTCTTCTCTATCTTAGGTCCTGCCTTTTTCAAAGAAAGTGAAAGAGGCAGCACTTTTTTATGTCCTGCAGAAACCTAATTCAGTTCTTAATTTCTCCTCCTTTTCTTTCCTTACTACAGAACCTCTGCTTATGAGTACAAAAGCCCAAAGGCTTATCCTGCTTCCGCTTGCACTGCGCTGATTGCCTGCACTGCCAGCCAGGTCAGGATGTCGGAGCTGCCAGCCAGGGGCTCAAACTGCTCCTGTTGAAACACCTACCTTTATTTCTGAGATTTATTTTAATTTTGTATCTCTAATAGCCTTTTCTGGTGTGAAATCTTGGCTTTAGTGATGTCAAAAAGACTTCAGAAGCGCATCTTTATTGTGTGATACTGTGGTACTTTTCCCTGGAACATTTCTGCCTATGAAACGTAAAAACAAGCAAATATTCTACAAAAATGTTGTGAATAAAATTCAAAATTCAAGAACAGCTAAAGGTGAAGCTCATCTTCTACTTATCTGGCTTGTCTGTACCAAATTAACTAGCTGACCTTTTCTAAGTATTATAATGTTGGAATGATTGACAAGCCAGACCTAAGATTTTATTTCTCTTTGTAGGAGATCCAGTCTCTAGCTGGATGTAAATATCTGCTTTACATTGCATTTGCAAGATCAGATGTTTTTATAGGTATATAGTTTCTGTACTTTAGTATATAGAGAAAGAATATTCTAGATCACTCATAAATGAATTAGTAAATAATCTGTAATACGTGGAGCTCATTGCAGTTCATCACATTTATTCACTCTAGACTGTGGCAGTACTTTTCACTCTCTGTAGTTAATGCTGAAACCAACTTCCCTTACTAAGTCCTTTAACTTCTCTATCGTTATGCCAAAGACAAAGGAGAATGTTCTGCAAATTAAGCGTGTAGGCTGTTATCTTGAGCTTATTTTAATTTTTCTGAAATATTTTTTTTCCCAATTTTGCTCAAAGTCAGCTTGAACTTTAAATGCTTCTCCATCTCAGTAGTACAAGGGATGGACTAACCCAATGGCCAGCCCTGCTCCCTGCTGGGCTCTGGTGTGGCTGCCAGAGCTGTAGCCCTCCTTGCACATATTGCTGTTCTGCCATTCTAGTGTTAGTTGGTACAAAGATATGCGAGAGAGAAGGAGGAACACATACTAGAAGACACGTCCTGCTCTTAATTACTTCCTTCCCAATCGTGCTTTTATCTCTGGTATCAAGAATGAAAACCAAATTATCCAGATTAAATTACTGACCCTCAAGTAAGAACATAATACCATTTTGAATGCTTTTCTAACCTGAATATCCAGTGAACACACTGAGAAGCTATTTATTTAATTTTATGTTCTCCAAACTAAATGAAGCCCTTCTCTTTAAAAGGACTGATATGATGACAATCTTCAGACCACTACCACCGACATCAGGAGAAATTCATGCTGCCTTCCACTCACCCATCACATGCAGAAGCTGAGGACTCTTCTGCCATCGTGCTTTTGGAAGAGTCAAGTGATGGCAACACACAGATTCAAAGGTCTATTTTACAAAGTGTTTTGTATCTGTGAAACCTGTGTTACAGAAGGTATTTGCAATTCTCCTGATCACTGTTGTTCCCATTTGTAAATACTGTGATGTCTTAGGTAAACTTGATCAGGAAATGGATCATCTTTATTTTTAGTATCTTCATTCTGGGAGAACAAAGCAACAAACCAAACTAAATTCAGACAAACAAACTCCAGATTTTTATATTAAAGAAGCTGACTTCTTTAACAAACAAACTCTCAAAAATGTTAATGGATTTTTTTTTCAGTAATCTGTGGGCAAAGTTTTTTTTAAATTATATTTACTTAAGCAGCTGCTTTTTTACCATTTTAATGAAAAACAGATTATAAAATATTTAGAATAAAGGTTTTCTTTAGGATGTGGAACACAGAATGAATTCCTAAGTAGTTTTATTGTCTAGAAGGATATTTGGGAAACAGCAGTCCCTCTTTAAGACCCTAATTGTCATGCATTAAACAGCTCAGAGGTTTCTGAGGGCTAAGGGGTCTATCTGTGTGACTCATGCTGCATGTTCAAGGTTTTGCCCTATACAAGCTGGTAGGTAGATTACAAACAGGAAAAAAATAAATCTGTATTTTGCAGAGAAGATTTTAGTGATTAAAGATAATTCCACTAGCCTTAAGAACAGTCTGTTGTGACATTTTGATTTTTTTGTTGTTTTAATTTCTCTTCTGTACTAAAGTGTAGGTTCCCAGTGTATGTTCAAGCTGTGGAATATGCCATGAGTGACTGTTGTATTGTACATTTGGGAATGGCAGCTGTTGATGAGAGAGAAGCATAAAATCTCACTAGTGTGGTGGAAAAAAGAAAAAACGAATGGTAAATGTTGCCCAGGTCAGGTACACCCTTGAAATACTCTGCACTTCACAGAGTTATGTCACTACCTGTTCCTCAAGAGAAAAATAGATACTGGTAGCTAAAATGACACTTTCTACCACATTTTTGTTTAATGTTTAGTCTTCTGAGCTCGCTTTACTTATCTAGAAAGCATTCTTCTCCCTGAGTAGTAGTTATTGCTATGTTCTGTAGGTTTTCTTAAATAAAAATTAATATTTGTACTTAAATTTTACATCCACAGAAAACATTTTACAGGTATTAGTTAAATAAAATTACAAGTCCTTAGCTGCAGCTAAGATACTGTGGGTTGTACACAGTGTGATAGAGAGAACGAGGGCCCTTCACTTTTTAAATCAAATATTGCCCTTGAAATGTTGAGGAAAATGCATGAGAAGTGATTTGAAGCAAAGACCACTACCACAGTTTTCTCAAATGGAGAACAGTGAAGCATAGGCAGTGAGAGACAGACGCAACAGTCAGACGGGGAGTAGTGATGGCTTACAGTGTGTTTGCCACAGCTAAAGCATGTTTGTTTTCCACTTCTCACCTCCTTGTGCAATCTCAGGCCATGCCCTGTACTCTGTCCTTGCTTATATTTGATGTCACAGCAAGAAGACAAGGTGCCATTAACTTTTACTTGAAAGGTCATATTGAAGTTTTTTCCTCTAATCTGAGGGATTTCAACCATAGCAAAATAAAATAAAATTAAAAATCTGGCCTAAGTAACCCCCCGTAACCCAACCGTATCACAGAGAAATGAAGTTAAACATTGACTTGTATATTGGACATTTACTGCAAAATTGCTCAGCTGGCTTTTCAGTCGCTGGTGTCAGTTGTTCTGTGTGCGAAGGAGAATGAATACCTCCAAATTTAGGAAATTATCGTGCAAATTTTAATCTGCCATTAACAAAAGAGAAATGTCATTTAACCACTTTAAATTAGTGCACTGAAGACATGTTTGTCGTGAAGCAGGTGAGTAATCTTATCCTGGGTAATAAAAGTATTGGGGTATCAGATGTGCTGCTGAGCTCCTGGGGCTGGATGGAGATTCAAGTGTCTCAGCTAAGCCATGGCAACTGACTCTAGATATGAGCTTGACCTGTCTTTAATACAGAATATTGTCCATTAGACTAAGCATTGTAGAAAAAGGCTTCCCCCCACATTTAGGATGGGTTAAGAGGACATACCTTGTCATTTCAGCCTAACTAAAATACTGCTACTTCCTAAGCTGCAGGAACTCAACTGTATGGCTGAGCCTTAAGTACCTTTTTGCAACTTCAAGCATAAGCTTATGTGGTTTGCTGAGGCAGGGCTGGCGTTTTGAAATTAATGCTAACACTTATGTGTCTGCTTAGTTTCAGGCACTGTCAGTACTCACATTGCGCTTGGATTTATCCATTGAGGGGCTGAACTGTAAAGAAGAAATAAGCCTAGTGGGATAGTCTCCTGTGTAAATGTAATTCATGAATATTTGCAGGATCAAGTCTGCAGGTTTGAACATGTCCTGTAGCTATTTTATGGTTTTGACAATGTTACCTGTTCATTTTGTCACTTTTAATTTTGGTGTGTGTTTTTCTTTTTATTACTAATACAGTGTTTTAAATGAATTTTCAAATTTTATCCTCTGTTGATTGGGGGGGGGGGAGAAGTATCTATACAGTGTTAACATGAATATTGACCACAAGGTGAACAGGACCCTCTTTTTTGTCAGAGGCTTACTTGTCAGCATGCTTGTGATAGATCAGATGTAAAGAAAATCACTTCTGCAAAACCAATTTGCTAAGGGGCTTGTAAAATCCATTTTTAAAAAGTTACTGAGGCGAAAAAGTGAAGGACCAGCCAACCAGATATTTTGATCGGCTTTTCAAGGTCAAAAACTGATTACTAATTCATCAAATAACTTACTGGTAGCACTGTTTGAAGAGCAAACAACTCTGTGCAGATGTTCTACCTAATAACTCTGATACCATGGAAAGATGGGTAGGGTAGGAACAAACGGAATTTTTTACTTACTTTTGGCAATGCTACAATCATAGGAACGGTGGTCTTCAAAGCACTGGCAGCCCCGTTCAGTACATTGTCCGTTACTGTTACAGAAAGCAGGACACCGGAGAGCGGTGAGGGTAGCAGATGGCTGGTTTCCTACATGAAACACTCTGTTTCTGTTTCCTAGCACTCTTCTTTCGCATTCATTTTCCAAAAGGGCTATCAATGCCCTCACCCAGGCCACATCATCCTTGAGCTGCAGATCTAAAAGGCATATTTTGATTGCCTCATCCATCTGTTTTCCAAGGAGACCTTTACATGCTAAGCCAATGGTGGAATTTGCAAGAGTTTGGTGGCAAATCTGCCAAGCTGTGGCAGCCGTTAAACCACTGGGAGTGGGCCATCCCAGTGGAAGTTTCATCCGAATCCCTTCAAAGTAATCCTCGGGGAAAAAATACGCAAAGCTCTCAGAGTCCCTCTGGTTTGGGCCATGCAGTGGGTGAAAGGATGAGTAGTCATAATAGTTGTCTTGCCTTTTTGCTCTCCTTAGTTCTTCTGCTGGTCTGGTAGAGTTAATGGAACTGTTGTTTTTCATGGAAACATTGTGTGTGAGGGGTTTTAGTTGCTCCTCAGGGCTACCTCGTTTTTGTACTGATTTAGGCAGATATCTTTGATCAAAAGACTTGGTCGGCAGTTTCTCCTCTTTTCTTGAAGTAGACTCTGAGTGAGTGACAAACTCTGGTGTAACATCTAGATAGGGGATTGCCGAGGTGAAATCCACATGGTCGTAACGGCAACCAGAGGACTGAGAGAAAGGAGTCTGAAAGGCATTCAGTGTGTTTACCACGGATATGGACTTGGTGCTCTCCTTCTGACATCTGCAGTAATTTTTCCTTTGCTTCCCCTCAGAAGGTGCTGGAGTCTTGTCAAATAAACTCTTCCCTGGAGGTATTCTGATTTAAAAATAGAAAGAGATTAGAGGGAGGAAACTTTCAACAAATTAGTCTACAATACCAAATAAACTTTCTTTCCCTGAGGCTGGGAATGTATAAATTCCCAATTTACCAAAGTAGTTAAGAAAACCCTTAAGCTTAATTTCTATTTCCTTTAGTCACTTTTGCACTGCCCTTCTTGAGTTGTCCTGTAAATTTTTTAGCACTGCATCGGGACCTTTTAGTAACAGATGCTTAAGTGCTTTGCTGGAGCATTGCCTAACTGTTTGACTTCTCTTTGCAGAGCTTTCTTTAAGGTGCAGGTTACCTTTGGATATTACACATGAATTAAGGCCTTGGATTTGTCCCTGGTGTGATTCAGATACAGCTTGGAGAATGACAAAAAAAGAGGTATATGTTTCAAATGTTTTGTTATGAAAATAATCTTTATCTTTTTGCCTGTGCTCTCCTTACCAGGTGTTTCTTTAAGTCTCAGATCACTAAGTTTTTTTCTTTTAGATGTTTTCTTTCCTTTAAAAATTTTTTTATGCGTACTTTATTTTATTCTTGTCTTCTAATGAAGCTTTCTTTGAGATTTTTCTATTGACACAAAGCAGTCTTTTATTGATCATAACACTAGGCTATCAAATAAGGTGAGGATAATTTTTTTCCTCTTTTTAATTTAGTCCAGTTTTAATGATGAATGAGCTTCTAAAACGTTCAGTTTGAGTAAAAAGCCATGATTAAAGTTTCTTTGGAAATTTCGTAAGCACAAGATCTCTTATTGATCGTATTTGTGTAACACAAGAGGAATCCTGGAGCTTTACAGAAAACGATATCATTCTTGTCCCAATAGTTGTAGCACTTCATTTCCAGACAAATTTGAAATATCACAAAAAATAAATTATTTTGGCATTAATTTTGTCTTCCAGTCAGATGGTAGAGATTTCAGGAAAGTGAAAGTATTTGCCAAGATTTTTCAGTCAGATATTAGACAGATACAGTCGTAGAAAATGTAATTCCCTTTATCCAATTTTTCCAAAACATATTGAAAATGACATACATGATATTACTGTTTTGATCATTGATACAACACTAACTTTTAAATAAAGCATCACAGTGACATAGGCAAAATGAACCAATTTCTCCTTCTGAAACATGAGCCCAGACATTTATAAAACCATTTTTCCCAATGTGTGGGCATATGAGAATACAATGTGATTAGGCAGGATGCCTTTCACAAACTCTTCTGCACTTTCTTATCAGCTAGGGCAACGGAGCTTATTTGGTGACTGAGGGAGCACTAATCCTTTGGACAATGCTGTTTAGTGTCTGAGTGGGCGTCCTGCAAGTGCTGTTCCTCCAGCTCTGCATGGTGGTGTTACCTGAACCATGAATCAACTGCAAACCTAAACTAAGGCAGCAGAAGTAGCTCTTTCTTTGAGGGAATACTACATAAACTAGAGACTAGGGGAAATATCACATATTTAATAAATAAATAAATGAAATTAATCACTTAGACCAGCCTAGAATAACGACAGAAACTTAAAACAGAAAATGAAATTTTCACTAAAATGAAACCCTTTTTCGTTGATATTTTATTGAAACAAATTCCATCATTATTTCTATGTGAAACCAAACACATTCTTTTGGTCAGCCCTGATCAACAGGACAGGGGTGTATGGTGTGGCATAGATGGAGCCACTGGAAATCTCGTCCTTCCTCACAGGCATGCACCTCATTGAGATACAATGTGTCTTCTGTCCTCTGCATAAGATGACTCGACTATCATTCCTCTTAGCTGTCCATTATAATCAAGGAAGAGCTAAAGATAAAATTTTCAAACTCAGTTGGATGGTATCATAGAGAGAGTCCAAAATTAATAGCATTGCTGCTGGTTTCTTAAAAGATCTGAAAAATTGTTTGAAAAATACATTTTACCTACTTAAAATAGATGTTTTAAAATTCAGCTCTTCCTTGTCTGGATGCTATTTAAGGGCTGGGAGGCTCTGATGTTGTTTTATTGTTTAAAAGTTGCATCGGAAAGCTGATGATTAAAACAGAGCTGTGTCATTTGGAGCCCTGCAGCTGCTTGAGAGAGGTGGGAGCCAGGGAA
>NW_010210372.1:35305-64951 GCF_000695765.1 Mesitornis unicolor
CCGAACTGCCAGATGGTGAGTGCTCAGACTAGCTTCAGGTGCTGGAGAAAACCTAACATGCTTTCAGTGTTATTTAAAATGAAAATTAAAAACAGCAGCAGAAAATCACCCTCCAGGTTTTGTTTTTTACTGCACCATTTCTCCGTGGGCGGATCAGACACCAATCCCGTCTCGTCTGGAAGTGGCCTTAGCCTTTCCATTGGCTTAGTTGGTTTTTAACCAGCTTCTGAAGAGTCCTTGGGATATCATCCCTGGGAGTACTGCAAGGTGAAACTCATCAACTCTCTTGCCCGTCTCACTTAGCACGAGATTCTCTTGCTTTCTCAGTCGTGCTCCAAATACCTCCAAGCCCTAGAAAATTCCTCACTGTTTTGCAAGTAAATTCCTAGATATTGTGCTTTGGTGTCTGATCTTTCAACAAGTTTGCTTTGAACAGATCCTCCTAAGGATCTTTCTAGCCCCTTTTTGTATAGTCAGCAGCTGATTGGTTCTTGCACCAAACTTTTTCTCCATTTGCCTTTCCAGAAGCAAGCCCTAATTATTACACTATTAGGATGTTAAAGGTGGTTGTTGACTTCCAAATAGTACAAATTGTAGTGACAGGTAAAAATTGCTATTAAATAGTCATTACTTAGGCCCACTGAATATAACTAGAATATGGTAGATGTGATTTTTTATTTTCTTAAATGCAATAGGTCTAAAATTTACTGTTCCGTTCCTATAGGATTGCGCTAAGTTCCCATGTGCAGAGTAAGTAGTGTGTTAAAGTGGTTCACCTTATTTTTCCTTATTTGCAAAACATACTTCACAAACAAAATTACACAGTCAACCAAACCCATTTTGGTTTTAGGAACCCCTATTAGGCATATTTAGAGTTCAGCAACAGGAATTAAAATGTGGGATAGGGATAGGGAGAGAGAAGGACAAGGATATGCCAGACTCCTGCCTTTGGTTCCAGAGCACCCATCTCAGAAAGTGTAAGTTTTCAGAGCTCACTGTCATCATTAGTAGATATTAAATTTTAGCATGGTACATATATTACCACACTTTGTCAAAATATAACATTTAATCTATACTCACATATTGTAATTAGTGTTCAGGAATAAAAGAACAAGGGAATTACCAAACCCTTAATTAATCCCTATTGTCAGTTATCTGCGTTTTCTAGTGTGGGTGAGAACTGTTGTTTTTTTAACAGCTGAGTGCCATCTTAACACAGCTGTTAACATGACATCACTTGCGAATATAAAGCTTCTCTCTCAGTAACAGCTTACATGTATGGTAATGGGTCTCTGGGCTTCCCTCATGAGATTAAGCAGATCTCTTTGTCAGGTCATGAGAAGAGTATGTAATGAATTAAACCTATCAACACCCCTTGAAACAATGCTGCAGAGCATCTCCCGATCTGGGATTCTCTCTGCTTTGTACCTCCACTCCTCTATGAAGTCTTCCTCGGGCAGATTGCTCAGGTCGTTGTGTGCGATCCCATCAAAGAGGCCACACAAACCCCTGGTGCTGTTGAAGTCACTGCCTGGTGTCCTCACTGTCAAACCCATTCCCCACTCGCTTATGTCGGCCCGAACAAATGCTCCTGAAGGGAACAGGATCTGGAAATGCAGGAATAATACAGTGAATTGAAACTGTTACCATGCTTTTTATTCAATAAACAGTGACCCTTTCTATAAAGAAAAATATCAAAGTAGGATATTGGTGATGGCGGAAGTAATTTAAGATTATTTAGATACACTATAAATATTTCTTCATGCTACTATTTAGCTTGCTTTCACATTGTATGGTACTAATATTTGATAGCATTACACAGAGATAAAACTGCACATGTACATTCTTTTTATATTGTTACATCCATTGAAGCTTTCCCACTGGTAAGTTACCAGCTAATTTTTGAAGCTACTTCCATGACAATAAGGCCACGGTTGTATCTTTGCCTGGGAAATAATTTCTTTTAGATAAACTGCCATGTCTGAAAAACAGCTTTCTTCCCTCTGAAAAATCGTTTCATTTTCCAAGGCCAGATTACCCAGAAAATGATTGTGTTTTAAAGTGGATAAAGCAATTTTCTCATTAAAGAACTTGTGGTAGGCTTACACTGACCTTTACAAGGAAAAAAAATCTTGAGGTTAAGACAAAGAAGTAACTGTGTGGATAATGGATTTTTCAGATTGGTGTCCCAACCAAATAATAAACAACAAAAAAAGGAAAAAAAAATCTATTCAACTGCAACGTATCTTTGTTTGCTTTATTTTTACAGGTAAAAAGAAAATAATTTTGAACCTGGTTTGTGCCAGGTGTGGAAGCAGTAGCATGCTCTTCTGATAAGTAACCTTCATATTTTTTTAATCTAAAATTAAATGTTTTCAGTTATTATTAAAAACTACATTAAAGTTGGAAACATCTCACAGAATCACAGAATCGCTCGGTTGGAAAAGACCTCCAAGATCATCATGTCCAACCGCTCCTGTCTACCCCCTAAACCATATCCCTAAGTACCTCGTCTACCCGCTCTTTAAATACATCCAGGGATGGTGACTCCACCACCTCCCTGGGCAGCCTGTTCCAGCCTCTGACAACCCTCTCAGTAAAGAACTTCCTCCTTATCTCTAACCTGAACCTCCCTTGGCACAGCTTGGTGCCGTTTCCCCTTGTTCTATCCCCCATCACCTGGGAGAAGAGACCAGCACCCACCTCTCTACAACCTCCCTTGAGGCAGTTGTAGGTGGTGATGAGGTCTCCCCTCAGCCTTCTCTTCTCCAGGCTAAACAACCCCAGTTCCCTCAGCTGCCTCTCATCAGGCTTGTTCTCCAGACCCCTCACCATCCTTGTGGCTCTTCTCTGAACACGCTCCAGAATCTCAACATCCTTCTTAGAGTGAGGGGCCCAGAACTGAACACAGCACTCGAGGTACGGCCTCACCAGTGCCGAGTACAGGGGGATGATCACCTCCCTGGACCTGCTGGTCACACTGTTTTTAATACAGGCCAATCTCATTACAGTAATTTCAAAATAACTGTTTTCCTTTTTTTAAAGTGACCCCTGCCTAAGTATAATTTATTCAGCCAAATAATGTCCATTGCTTTTCTTTCTTTCTGTGAGGATTGTTTGGTCCCTTGTAAGTTCCTCCCTACCAAATATCTTCATATCTGTGAAGAAGCAACTAGCTCATATCTGTATTTCTGTGCTGGAATCCAGAGTATACATTTTGGCTGCACTAAACAATAATCTTGTCCATTTTATCTTCCCAGCCATCATTTCAGGCATGAGAGTACTTTTTGAGGAGCTCTCTGTGAGCAATCTCCTTGTCTAGCTGAGCAGAGCATCAAAGTGCCACTGACTGCAATAACAGATGGGGACACTATGTTTTGAACTCGGGCCCTCTGTGTTTTCATCAGGGCGCTTAAAGCATCCTTCAAAAAAAAACCATATTGGCCTTGGTGAATAATGGAAGTCATCATATAAAACCATCTCTTCAAATGAATCTTGGTCTTGGCTGAACCTCCACTGTAGCTGTACCTCTGCATTGGCTCCATGTCTCACTTCCCAAGGTAAATTTAAAAAGAAAACCAAAGATTTTCCAACACAAGGCTGAAATGGCCTGATGAGCTAATTTTTAGTTTAATAGGTAGAGCAGGACAACTGCAGCTGACACAGTGCTGGGTAGGTTTTGATTTTCATCTTCAGATAAACAAGTGCCCTCTAATTACATGCACTGGAAAGGAGCATTTCCTACAAGGCTGAGAATAAAATCTTTGCATTCAGAACTGTGTGAGCTTCTTCAGTCTTCTGTGCTGCCTGGATTAATATTCCCAGGTGTGGATTTATCTTGGGAATTTGAAGAGCTGTAACCCACTTTTCTGCTGTCCCAGGTGACGTGTCCCATCTGCCACTGAGGACCTAACAACTGCCCAGGTTTTCTGTCACCCACCTGGATTTAGGAGTTTTTTTGGGACCTCAATATGCAGAGATATATCGTGACTGGCTGATGGGAGATGCTGCCTTGCACAGAACAGAGGGTGACTTAACCCCATTCAAAGCATCAGCCTTTAATGGTGTGGGAGCCATGGAGTATTCAACTCCTGCGCAAGGTTGGAAATGGGCAACTGCTGAGTAAATTAGGATACATTGTGCACAGTGCCGTGATCAGGGACCATATTCCTTGCTATACAATTCCTACAGAATCCTGTTCAGATCAGGGCAGGAGTCATATACGTGTCCCAGTGCTGTCCTAATTTGTTTCACTGAGATTTAAACGAGGTGTAAATGAGAATAGGGATTCCTTGCTAAGATTATTCTGGTAATAAAAGAGTAATTATATTGCATTCAGTAGCAAAATGAAATGACAGCTTGCTTCCTGCTTTTTCTCTATTCTATAATTAACAGACTTTCAATTACTACCTTACAAAATCTGTTCCAAGTGAGATCATGAGGAGAGCCAAGCGCAGGCACTCCCTCCATCCTTTTGCCTCTACTGTGGGCCTATCTTCACCCTAAACAGGTAACCTGGCAATATATCTTCATGACACAACCCTAGGATAAAATTATCTTCTTGGTCGTGATTTGTGGCTCTTCTCCTCACCAAAGTTTGCTCTTATTCTTCTGTGATTTCACTGGATTAATGTAGATAAGTTATGCTCATGCAAAGTATGTTGTGGTCATATATATTTTTAGGCAAATACTTTATATTAGATGGAGTGTTGCACATTTGCAGCCCATTTTCATGGCTTTTGGGGGCTATCTGGATCTGGCTAATAATGCCTTACTGTTCCACTCTAAAACTACATTATCCTGCTACCTGTGATCTTTCCCTGAATATTTATATTGCAAGCTTTGCAAAGAAATTTACTTTATGTGATGCAGTTGGGTAGTGCCTAGCATAAACAAACTGAGAGAAAATTGCCATACTGCAGAGAATAAGTAACAAAGTTGGCACTCTGCTATGTCTCCAAGAAATTTCCAGAGATATTTGTTTGGTTTTGTTTTACAGTTTGTTAAACTAACACTTTAAGCACCTTCCTCCCTGCATCTCGTTTTTCGGTACATTTTGCTGCAGGCACTCTTACGGCTTCAGATAGATATTTTTGTAGGAACTTCATTAATAATTCAGAAATATTAAACTCATTTATTTATTTTATTTATTTTTTTTTAGAGAACAGCAACCCCAAGAGTACTTAAATATCCACATACTGTTATTTTTCTTCCTCCATAGGACTTCAGGATTTTGACATGTGGCGATGCCTCAGTGCTTCTAATGGCCAGCTGGGGTCTGCTCTCCCGAAAATGGCCATTGCAGGTGTCCAGGACCACAGTGTCACCCCCCTCACGTGCAGCTACGCCACAATTGCAGGCGGTGGCGGAGCGGTGGCCCCCGCAGTCCCACTGCCGAACGTGCACTTCAAATGCCCTCGACGTGCTCTGGCACAACACAAAGGTGCCAATTTTATAGTTATCGTAACGCCTAAACCGCAACAAACAAACAAACAAACAAAAAGAGGCTTTAGAGACCCAGAGCATACTCGCACAACGGCACTCTGTAATCAGGCCTGCGTGGTGGCTGGCCTTGAAGGAGGGAAAAATCAACACGTGGGGATGCGCTTCTCTAACATCGTGAGCAAGGGACTGTCATCATGGTTATTAGCTGTAAGTGCATAAGCATTCATGCGAGAAGTGGGTAGCTGGCTCCCAGCTGCTGCTATGGCAACAGGCATGGGTAAAAAGGATAAACATTCGATAAAAAGCAAATGGGAAAAAGTCCCTGCCTCCAGGCCTTAAGAAATATGTTTTGGTTCTAACCAGATGCTTTACAGCATGATATTCTTCAAAGCAAAATCAGTGCTCAAACAGCCTCTTTCTGTGACTAATCACTAACTTTTACAAGACTGACTGCGGTTAGGTGAATATTTCATGTGAAAAAACCTGGGATTCTGATGAAAAACCTGTTAAAATGAAGTTGTTCTCCCTGCCCCCAACACCTTCCCCGTAAGCACAACTTTCTCTCCAAATGGCCTGGCGATCAGCAGTGTGTGGAAGAATTTGGGACTTTGATTCACCCAGATAAAACAGAGACTTCCTCTGCTTGGTCTTTGTTTCTCCATAAGCTTAATCTCACTCTATTTTATTCTAATGCGATGTATAAAAGTAAAGTAGCTGTATACTTTATATATGTTGCTGGAGTTTTTTCCTTACTAGCCAACAGCTGCCATCTTTAAAGGCAATGGATTATTCTACTTCTTTTTAAGGCACTACATTTAGTTTTAAACATGATTTTTACGAAATTAAGTGATATGGAAACTAAGCTATAAGCTTATAATAATAAGCATTATTCTTTTCCACAATAAAAAAATGAAATGTAAAAAGGAGCGTCTAAAATACCTCGACTAAATAACAGGATTATTTTTAAACACTGTCGTACAAACATTAGTATTTTTTCAGTCTGTTCATGTTTCCTATACAGAGGAACAAATGGCTAAGCAACAAAGAATTTCTAACATGCATATATCTGCATTTTATTTTTCTTCAGAATAAAAGCAATAGGAAAGTATGAAACTTAAAGCACAGTAAGAAATTAAACTCCAACTGCTTTTCTCTGCTAGAAAACACATCTGACTTTATCTTTCATCTTGAAAAACTTAGTGAAGTTGGCCATAAAACGATAAGATTTTGAATGGCTCTGTCTCATCTTATTTTCTAATCAGGTACATAAATCCTAAGCACACTACGCAGATGCTGTTGCTAAGATTGATTAGAGCTAAGGACAACATAAAAAATAGATAATCTCTTTTAACATCAAATGCTAACTCCATTTGGACATCCTCACAGGAGAGACAGAGGAGACAGGATATTTTACGAGAATCACCTTCCACAGTTTCCTTCAATGGGGTGCGGCTTAAGAAGCAAAAGTATTTAGAGAGTTTGGTGGAAAATAAAGCATCAGAATGGCTGTACCCAGATTAATCAGCTGTACCTGGTTAATAAGACTGTATTAGCATACGCATATAAATATCATTGCAGTTATGGGATCTATTTACTGCTTCATAAGCATTGACAGTGGACCCAATCCAACTCTCCTGGAAGTCACTGAGAGTCCTTCAATTAAGTCACGGCATAGATTGCATAGCACAAACCCAATCTGCAACGTGTCTAAATTGAAGCTTTAAGCTGCCTTTGAATTACTTGAATGGATAATTGAATGTAGCCAGGTAAACTTTTGTGATGTTTATACAACCGTAATTATGATAACGATCCTTTGGACAATATTTGAGAAAACAAATTGCAGGCTTGTGGTGCTTCAAACATGAAGTAAAGTTAGTGGAGCTCTTGCACGAGGGAGGGCCATGTATCCTTTGTGAACCAGGGGCCAATGCTTGTGCCTAAATTGTCCTTCACACTGCACTTCCCCATCCTGCTGCCCTAAAAGCCAGTAGCAATGGGTGTGCTGGGTGGAAAGTAGTTCACTCCCTCCCCATCCAAGTGTTTGAGTTGTTTTTTTAAGGAGTGCATCAAGCTCCTGTCCCAACATGAAGTCATGGCTCAAGGTGTCATGTCTCATCTTTTTTTAATTTAGGAACTATTGTAGCCACTCTTAAATATTTTCCACCATGGTTTTGCCACCAAGTTATTTGATTTGTGGACATGTCACTCTGGGCTTCCTCTTTCCTTGCTTGTAAGAACTGTTTTGTGCCAGTTGTGACCCTAGAAAGTGTTGAGTGATGCTGGAGAGTGTCCTCTGGTTTCAGAGCACTCACCACTAGGAATTGACCATGTTGTTCTCAGGGAATTAAGCTGTTGGGCTGTGTTCATCAGTCATTGGAAGCTTGGGGACATGTAAACTTCTACAGACTATCAAAAAACCCCAGCACCTCTGGGAGGGCTACTTAGGCCCAAGACTTAGTTTTGGGCTACTATGCTGAATGGCATTAGAACCAATGGCAAGCATGGAGCTGTGCAAGCTGAGGGGTTTTGTCATTGTGCAATAAACGATGCCATTGCTCCTGTGATAATATTGATGGGTGGATAAGCGTAAATGTTTGAGATATCTGAAATATCTTTTTCTTTTTTTTTTTCTTAAAGGTAAAATTCAAAATAACATGAATGAGGTATATAGTTCACCCGTCCAGAAATATTTTCCTTTTTCTATTTTGCCTTAAAAGGATTTTCTGCATATTTAGTTTTAAACTAGTACTTCATATTTAAGAATCTACAATTTATGACACGAAAAGCTTTTATATTTATAATGCGCCATAACTAGTAATGAGGGCTATACTTCTGCTTTACCAGGCTTTCACTTTTGTTTAATTTAGAAGGTACTTTGCTATAAAAGGAAGTGCTCTCTCTGGATTTTAGCTAGTATAATTAATGCTATTTCACATCTATGCTCCAATATACACAAATTGATTGTGCTTACACTGTAAAATAAGACACATTCTTCTTTGATTTTCAGTCACTTCCCTTGGTCAAAAGAATAAAAAGATTACAAGATATATATTTCTACAGAAATATATTAGCGAGAGGCATACCAAAGGGGAGTGTTATCATTAGAAATGGAAGTTAGGTATCTTAGTTATCTAACGAACAACTAACACCTCAGATGTAATGTGAACTCAGTATGTCAGACTAAAAAGAATTGAAAACATCACTATAGAAGTTACAAAATGAAGTAGTATTGTGAAATGTCATGAAACAACCTATGCATTGTAAGTGACCTTTTCAGTAGGAAAATTTTACTAAAACAAAAATCCAGCCTTTTGATTTTCATGCCATTTCTCAATTTTCCAACAAATCTGCTAAAACAATTATTATAATAGCTATTTTTAAATTAAGTTAAATTTTAAACTTTTAATATGTTTCTTTTAAATTTTGGAAACCAAATAAGGTTGCTGTTTTCTGTTTTCATGTCTGTCTTCATCTTTGCTCTTCTCTGCTGTGCATTTTTCCTTCCATTCACCATTGCTAATGGGAAATTTAAAAAAAGTCATCAAATCTGTGAAAGGCAGGAGTATGTTTATGTGCGTGTCCATTTGCATAGAAAACACTCCTACTGCTGTGCTGTTGGCAATATTCCCCATCTTCAGACTTCCCCTCGCTTTTCATGTGTCAGTCCTTCAGTGAGCCATCCCCAGGACTCGAGGAAGTGGAAATGATGCCAAAGAGTCAGCAAATCACCACCCATCCATGGCAGCTCTGTCTACAGCGTTTTGACCTTAGAGTCTGCTGTTTCCTGGTAAGCTGACCCACAGGCTTCATGGTGGAACAAATGAGTTTCCTTAGGTCATATTGTTTGATGGATGCTCTGCTGGTGGCTGCAGAAGCAGTTCTGATAGTTTATCAGACTTTGTTTGCTGCCATCTTTGTAGCCATATAAAGGTGACTAAAGGCTGCTATTTCCTTCAGTTTTCTTTGACTAATTTTGACTAATGCTTCTTTTCTTTCCTGTGTAATGTTTTTACCTGGGCCTGTGTCTACAGATCACTTATAGTTGATGTAGCTCCAGAGGCCCAAAAGCTGATACTGCACTCATCCTCTCAGCTTTATCTTCTCTTGCTTTGCTGTTTATGACCTGCAGCTTGGTCTTCTTTTGATATTTTTTTATTATTGGAGGACACTCATATGGGTTCTTACTCGAGCCCACAAGTTTTTTGTACGATTCTTCGATTCACAATACCTGACACACATACCTCATTTCAAACATGATTTCCCACCTTATACCCTTTCATGACCAAAGGGGAGTGTTTCAGTCCCATACCTTTGTGTCAGCTTTTGCCTGTAGGTTATAGGTTTGTATCAGGACAAAAGCAGGAATTGCATTCCCCACTCCTTAAATACTGAGCTTTAAAATAATTTGTTAATGTGTTAACATTTTTTTGGAAAGGCAGGCAGAAAAGTTGTTTAACTGATGTGTAATAGGATGACATAATCATTACAATAATTGAAAGAGAAATTATTTACAGTAATAAATGGGAATATAAGTAGGAGTAATGGGACTGTGAAATGATGGGTAAGAAATCTGGCTGAATATCAAGGAGTGATATATCTTAGTGAAATAACCTAGTTATTGAGATGGCAGAAGCCCCATCAGCTTGGCTTATTTAAAGCTGCACTGGACAGAGCAGTAATGAATGTCGGTCCGCAAGGAAGAAACGTGCAGTATCGAGGGGCCAAGCCATTCCTGGGATGTTTTCATTTCAGCACTGTGTGACTCTGAGGCAGGGTGCCACAGAAGGATGGGCTTTTCCAAACTCACTGTGCTCAGATAGAATCATAAATTGCTTAGAAGCATTTGTGTGCTATCAGTAACAGGGTTGCAAAATGAGTTACTCAAAAGAAATTGCTTTATTTAATTTTAGAACTTTTTTCTCATGGAAGCAATGTAAAAAAGTGTCACGTGGTGGAGAGCACTTTCAGTAATTAATGGCATCCTAAACACAACAACCTGGCAGGTCACTGTACATTCTTAGCCCTAAATAAGAGGGGAATATTTTAGAATAGAAATAGAGAGTTTTGAAATAACATTCTAATCTACTTTAATATCCCAGAGTTGGAATAATTGCAGATACCATGGGGCATGGGAATGTCTTTGCACCTCTCTTAGCTCTTCCACATCTTCTACATGTCAAGCAACGAAACTTGCATGAAACAAGTGCCTGACCGCATTATAAATGATAATTAGCAAAGCAGGAGGGAAACTGGAAAGGGCTAGATGTATAGAGCAAATCTCCTAGCTGAGATTACCAAGTTTAGGTGAAATCTTTATTTGAGGCAAAAATATAACCTTCAGTGGAGCTACTGCTTTTCTTCCTCTCATTTCATAAACAGATTTCTCCAGCTTTGATGTCATTTACCTCCAAAGCATGCTGTACTGAAATTGGGATATTAGGATATCAAAATTAGAATATCATGCCTGCCGAGTCCCTGTGGACTTTGTGTGCCTAAAGTCATTAATTGTGCCATTAGGAGGTTAACGGCAGAATGACAAACCTGGAATGTGATCTGAAATATTAGCAACTTTGGATCAAATGTGCCAGATGCAAACTTTAAAAACTTTCCCTTATGTTAAATAGATGGGGTAAATAGATTCATGAGTGATTAGGGAAGTTAACTGAAGAAAGGTTATGTACAATGCAAGTTGTCAGACACAAAGATACCACCTTTAGTTCAGTAAGTCTTTAAAATACTTATCACTGGTTAATATAGGAAGACATCTAGACAATACAGGAGGATGTACAACTTTATTTCTCCATGCCACTTATCATTTCTGAATTTCTTTTACCTGAGACCGTATGGCCATCTTTATGGTTTTTTGCTTGTGAGGATGACTGTCATCTCCATGCAGAGATGCAGCTGTACTTAAACCTGCTCTGGAAGTGTTGAATGCAGGAACATCCTTAGGCTGAATGACTTTACATCAGGTGCATCAAAGTGCCAGGAAGGACATAGACTGTCCTCATGTGCCATGCTGCTATGAGGATGTAATGGCCCACTTGGGGTGTCGTTAATGTGATGCCATGCGGTGTAGACACCCTCTCAAAGTCAATAATGCCAGTTCTGTTTGAGGAATATTTTGGAATCTGACCTTTGTCTTGTAAAAATTATTCAGACTCAAAAGCATTACTGCTTCAAGATTAATCCCCTTCTAGTTCTTTAGTTAAAAGGGGCATAAACAGCTGGAAGGAAACCATATGTTATTGAAACACTACATTAATCACTATAAGCAAACTAGTACAATGCTCTTTTGATATTCTAATGTAAAACCAAATGGATGCTACATCCAGAAACTGAAAACTGCAGTAATTGAGCCAAATTATTTCAAAGTAGAGTACTCACCATCCATCAAATGTGATAATGTGTGGATCAGTGAAAGAGTAGCAGTTCCCTGTTGGGAGGTCTCGAACTGTGACCTAGTTAAAATGAAATGTGTAATGAATACAGTCTACACAGCAGTTTTTCTTCATTACTGTTCCTCACAAAACATTAGGGGCAGGATTCATGTGTCAAGTACAAACTAAAATCTTGCTTCTAAAACATGATCGTGAATGGGTACAAAATAGCCTTCGCTTTCAAACAACGGAGTTTGATCACATGCAATAAGGGAGTTCAAAGTGCTCCTATTCCACCTGATGTAATGCACTGCCTTTCTTTATCTGGTAAAAATTGAAGCTGTTTTATTAAACTTTTTTTGCAAAGAAGTAGATCATTCACTGAAATTATCAAGAGAGTAGAGTGCTCATTAAATTGTACTAATTTTAATGCCTGAAGTATGGTGTAAGGTATGCTATAATTAAGTAGCATTAGCATATTTTAGTTGTAGTCACTGCCTGTCCCTCAATTTGACCTTAAATTTCCTGGTACAGCATATGAAATGTTGATTTATATATTTGATGTGCAGGTTATTGATCAGTTACTGGTGACAAGGCCTCAAATCATCTGGAGCTGATTTAGAAGCATCTAGAAGTATTTGTGTGCTATCAGTAACAGGGTTGCTGTTAACAGCTGGAGCTGTCTGCTTTTGGCATGTGAGTAAGAGAAGGAAGGATCTACTGTAGCATGTGAATGGGGCACTTCAGGACATGGTTTAGTGGGCATGGCAGTGTTAGGTTGATGATTGGACTTGATGATCTTAGAGGTCTCTTCCAACCTTAATAATTCTGTGATTCTGAAACTGAGATCTTCAGCTGCTTCAGCTCTTGATTACTTGGGCACAAGTTGGGTCACAGATGAAGTCTGAAAGTCCTGGTGCCCTGCAAGGAGTAGATGTGCCTATGAAAGCTAAAGGTAGGACAAGTCCCTTTGAAGTTGCAATACCTGAATCTCAGGCAGCGCTGAGCCTGCATTGTCACATCTGCTCAGGAGGGTGTTTTTTCATACTCTGCTATCCATTTCGCAGAAATGCAAGACTGGGTTGTGTTGTGATTTGCACTATGAAGAGGTCCCAGTCACACTGGTGGGAGTGATGAAGTATTACAGTTTTCCCATATCCAGCCTGCCAGTCCGATTTCTTGGCCAAGGCTGTTAATTCTTTGCTTGCTCTTTGCCCATGAGAAATCCAGAGATGCAATGCATTTAGTTCTGCCATGATCTGCGGAGGAGGGAAGAAGAATGGCCACTATATCCTTGTGCAGTCTTTCAGTGACAAAGCAGAATTTAGCTTTTAGGAACATTGGTGAAATTAAATAAATGAGTAACAGGGTGAAGATAGAACCACACTCTGACAAAATCCCTCACCTGTGGCAATACATCACCTGTATTTCAAAATACCCCTTAACCATCACATGGAGATGCTGCTCAGACACCCACTGGTGTCTGGCATCCCAAAATGTTAGAGTGATAGTCCTGAAGAATGAAAAAACTGAACACTTGTTTGAACAGTATTTTGATCTGAAGTCAATTGTACCATTTGTATCTACAGTGTGATATAAAGAAATGTCTCAGAATTTTCCCATTTTCTCCATTTTCGCCACAACTTTCCTAAGTAAAACCTTTGTTTGCACAAGCAAATCCTTGTGGGCCTTTCTGCTCTCCTCTTTTCTTCATTATGCCAGCAGAGGATGCAAGTCCAACTCATAGGCAGTCTGAGTTTGCTGAAGAAATCCACTTTACCAGGTGCCTGAATGTGTCAAGACATTCTGCCCACCATTTCTATTCAATTTTCAGATAAATAAAAAATATTTGAACAAGTCTGAAGGACTAAAGATTATGTGGATTTTATTATATGGATTCTTTCTTGATATGTTGCAGGAACTGTGTTATATTATCACCTCTAATTAACTGCAAAGCAACAATGGGGAAATGGGAGGGAGGGCAGGTAATGTCTATTATGTTTCCATAGATCAAGTTTTAACAGAGATGGATGGAATTTATTATTAAAATGGATTAATTCCATTTCACACTTGCTACATTTTTGTATTTTAATGGAAACATTTGTAACTTCAAGAAAAAATTATGGGTATGTGAAAGCACTACACTGAATTAACTGCAATTTATGATTTAAGAATCTTTAAAAGTTTAAAAGAAGCATGTGCTGGTGAGAAAAGGATATAATCCCATAGTAGGCAGTTTACCTTTGAAGAGAAAAATTATTTTCGTCCAGTTTGATCTCATTCTCTCATGAGCAAATCCACAAAAAATAGAACACTGAAATTACAGATTTCATTGAGAGGTATTTTTCAGTTACTTAAAATATGAGTTTGGATGTGCCACTGTTCTGAGAAATTTAGCTGAATCATATCTGTACTTTGGTTTATTCTCTCTCTCCAGTTTATTCTCTCTCTTTTCTCTTCGGTGGTGGGATTACAGCTTCCAAATCTCCCAGCCAAGGCCCTGACACAACTTCACAGAGAATGGGCTGGTCGCTACTCACCGTGCTCCTTTGGCCAGGCTTTCCACAGGAAAAGCATGGCTTGCCTCCCTGATTGATTTTTATTATTTTTATTTTGGACGTTTTGTACAGGGATAAATGAAGAGATGGAGAAGCTGCGTGTGTCATCAGAGGTGTCCTGGTGAGTGCTGGCAGAGTCACAGATTGAACACAGCACTGCTGAGTCCTGGTTCTCCTTTCTCATTACTGAGGCAATGTTTTTTCTCTGCTTTTTCAGAAACTGTTCTCCAAACCCTTGGTTTTCCCTCTTCCTCCTCAAAAGGATGCCAATTCCCTAACCCGGGTTCCCCCTCACTCCTCTTCCAGCATACACGTGTATGCCTGGTTACATCTATAATCCAGCTGTTGACTTTGTTGATGTGCTGACTAGTAGTCAAACCTAAATTTGTTGAAGCAAAAAGCTTTACATTATATATTTTTTTTTTGCATATAAAGAGGTTGTTTTAGTTTACTCTACTGACAGCAGTCCCCAAATGTTTATACGGTTAAGATTTGTCATTGTTTTCTGCAATACTAAACCTCCTGTTTAAACTTGACACAAATTTTCCAAATTATTTTAGGACCCAACCTTCACATCCTTTGGCGTGTAAGCCCTCCAGAGCAAATCCCTCCGTCCGACTGGCTCGGCTCTGATGCGGCTGATGCGGTCCCCATCCTGAGCAAAGTCTGTCACGGCTGTCACTGTCAGCGCAGCTGCTGCACAGCTGCTTTCCGAGCAGGGCACCCGCAGCAGATCCACCTGGCATGCTGAAAGGGCGATGTTTGGGAGCCCCAGTAACTGGCTATCTGAAATGAACACGAAGACTGAGTTTGACAAGAGTTATTCAAGCAGTTGCCCATGCCTTGTTTACCATCCAACACAAATGTTTCACTTTGCAGGACACACATGCCTTGAAACCAGATGGGTTTGCATGAAGACGGTTGTGACTGACTCAGTCTGGCATCCCTCAGCACATTTTACTGTGCTTTTTTCTTTCCCCCTCTGCAGTAGACACTTTACTAAAACTCAGTGGTGCTTTTCTTTCCACAGGTGCTAATATTTCTGGAATGACAGTCTTATCTTTATGGGTCCATGCCCAGGGAATGAAATGAGTCGTTCTCATGACAAAGAGATGAGTCTGGGTTTCTGGAAACTAATTGTCTTTCACTAGCTTTATTATAAGGAGATATCTCCTGGGAGTTATTTAACTTAAACAGAATTTTTGATCTGGAAAGGGAGGGTTATTGAATCAGTTTTTAGTGAATCATAGAATCATAGAATCACAGAATGTATTGGGTTGGAAGGAACCTTTAAAGATCACTTAGTCCAACCCCCTGCAGTGAGCAGGGACAATGTTACTAGATCAGGTAGCTCAGAGCCCCATCAAGACTTCCTACACATCAGGAAGGCAAATGTAGAAGATTTGTACTTGCATTTTTGCCTTAGCTAGGTTATGGTACTTTACATCCCAAACTGTAAAACGATGGTACTTTATTTCTGTCTTTCACAGAAGCATTGTGAGGATAAATTCACAAAATAATGTGGAAAAGTAATAAGCTATGGTGGTACTGGCTATGTAAGTATCTATGATGGATAGGGAAGTGATAGGTGGTGATAAAATCAATACGGAAATGGCAATGACAACCCAAGTCATTCATTCAGCTCTGCTTCTGCACATCGTATTTTTCCTAAAGGGACCTCTTCTAGACACAAAACTGGTAGTGTCCTCTTCTCTTGTTTTGCTGAGTATTTAGTTTTCTGTCCCAGAGCAATAATTATCATCTGAAAAGAACAAAGTTCTAGAAATTGTGTCAGTGGAATTAATGCAATATGGAAATATCGAATCATCATATCATTTTTTCACATATGTAGAATTGTTTAATAATTTATAGGAGATGGCATTCAAGTATTTTAAGATGGTATTTCTAACATAATCAAATAATCAATGTTTTATTCCTTATGGAAAAGACTCATCAAATATAATATATTTAACCCTGTAGAGTTCTATAGGAATTGAACTAAAAAACTACAAATATTAATAGCGTATTATCTCTCATACCAGATCCTTAGAGGCTGCCTCACATCTTATAGAAAAGTCCTGGCTCATTTTCAAGGTTCTTGATTCGATTAAATGGAAGGTTTCCATGAGGAATAGTTATTACCATTACAGCCCCATGAGCTGTGCTCACAACCCAGAACATAAGTTTAAAATCAAAGAAAACAATCTTGTAAAATAGTAATGATAAACTTAACAGAGGCCAAACTCCAGTGGCTCTGCTGTGCCTTGGCATTCATTACGATATTTTCTGAACTTAGAGAGGTATTTCTGTGCTTGTAATTAGCTTTCTTATCACTTATTCCCTACATAATTAGCACAACAGTGTTGTTATATGGATTCGGTCAGAGAAGGATCTTGTCAGTTAATTTATTCAGTAGAAACGAATCTCAGCTAAAATGGTTTTTGTTTTTGATTTACAGCACCGTGGCCAAAATTATGTTTTTCAGAGGCCCACAGTGTTCTATCGAATAAAGTAATGGACTCTACAGACAAGAAAGGTACAAACCAGACATGCTGTTGTGTAAACAGCCAGCAGATACTCAACGTTAGGTGTATATAGATATCTCAATTGATCATAAATGGCCCGAGTGTAATCCAAAGAAATAGTCTCAAGATAGAGAAGTGAAGGGCTAGAGCTGGTTATTAGTTTAAGCTGCAGAAATGAGTTGATTAGAACTAATGGAAATTTTCCTCTTCAGTTCCTTCAAAGAGTAGTTAATTGGTTGAGTTGCAGCTCCATCCTGGGACCTCTTGGCACCAACATGTCAGGATCATTGACAGCTTGAAAATAAAGATGCTTCTGCAAATATGTCCTCTCCTTTTTCTCCCACACTGTGGGACTGGAGAAGACCCTGGTAACGGCTCAGCCTCAGTCCAATCTACCAAACTCAGCTTTCCTGACTTGAGAGTTCCTGGCCCATGCATTCATTTTAATTGAGATTTTGACAGGCTTTATCAACGCCTAAGAAAATGGCAGTTAAAAAAAGAATTACCTTCATAGTTTATGTGACTAGTTATTATCTGATCTTCATAAATGGTAGGTGTTTAAGTTGCTTGGAGGCTGTGAGGATGTCCCACCACACACCAGCCTGCGTTCTTAGATCCTTCAATCTTAAAGAAAAATCTGTTCCCATGAGCTCAGAGGATGTTTGCCTGATGGACTGGCAGAGACTCTAAGCCAAGAGCAATGTGTAGAACAGAGCAGCACTGAGCCATGGCAAAATGCAAAGTACTCCACGTACGAGAGCCAACACAGCTGCTGGAACCATAAGGTGCCGTTCAGTTTAAGATCACTTTGTTATGATACCATTTGAATTATTTTTTTTTTCTGTCTAAGCACTTGGCTGATGATGAGGAGAGAAAGGAAAGGGATTTGGAAAGATAAAAATATCAAGAACTATCTGGGTTTTGCCAACATTCTTTTGAGCTGGCTTTTTGTGGGTAGAGAAACTGTGGCTGTAATCCTATCTCTAAACATTTTTCTCATTGAGTCACCAATGGAAGAGAAATAAATGCCTTGTTAGAAAAAGGGTAGGATGTTTTATTTAGTGCAAATGGATAGTAAATATATATATGATCCACTTGGTCAGCTGTGAGATTAACCTGAGGAGAGCATTTACTGATTAAAAGGGCAAGAATTCTAAGTGATACTGTTAATGTTTTCAAGCAAAAAATTTCTTTAGAAAGAGAATAATATATAAGCATAAGAATTAAGTTAGACAAAAACTTAATACAAGAAACAATACAAAAAGAAAGCAAAAAGCCTTCAGTATACATATGCTGAATAATAAATCTCAGGTGAGCTTCTTATTGATAATTAATGAAATTATTCTACTAAGACTATTGCTGCTACAAGAACTTAAAATGGAATTTTATGCTTCTGGAATGTAAAATAAGTTGTTCTTCTCATAGTTATTTCATCCACAAATCTCAATGGACTACCTTTCAGGTAGTCATATTATTTTTTTCTCTAAAACCTGAGAGATATTATAATCTGTTTTATTTTGCAAGCAAATACATGACCTAGTTTGTTGATTTTATGACGTCTGCCCTTTGTCATTATTTAAGTCTTATAATTTCTATTGGAATTCATTGTAACATAAATACAGGAAAAAGCAATCACTTTGATTTGATGCCAAAAATCTTACCCAAATCCTCAGTACTTATTTGTAAAGTAATTTTACAGGAATCATCGTGCCCAGAACAAGCAATAGGTACAGTGCTCAAAATGGTCAAAACATGCTCTTTGCCATCCTCTGCAATTTGTAACGACTCTGGTAAAAACTGCAAAGAAGAAAGTAATTGTTAGATCATGTTGACAGATTAATTAGCCAATACTGATGTTTATTAAATTTTGAGTGTTTTTAATCAGTTAGTAAAAGATAGAAATGCTTGTAAAATAATAATAATTTTCATACCAATTATCTTCAATTATATAAGGTAAAAATATTTTAAAAATTCTTCAATATTGGTAATTAAGAAAATGTTTGCAATTGTCATATAGTGTTTAATTGCTTCTCTTGTCGTAATTTAAAAACAGCTTTCACTGAGCCTGAAAATAGCATGATACCATAGAATTTATTCATTTTAAATATTCCAGTTTAGAAGAAGCTCCTATTCCAATGCAGTAGGAGAAATATCGTAGCCTAAATCATGACATTTTTGATGGTTATGGATTCTATGTCTGTACTCTGCCCCGGGTGCGAAGAGAGTGCAATTTTTGCCATATTCCTCTTTCCTGCTATGACAGGAAGAAGGATTTCCCTGTAATAAGAATAAATTACAGCTTCAGTGGCTCGTGCACCAGGAAGAGAGCTCAGATTGTGCCATTTCTGTCTATCTGTTCTGCTGGGGCAAGAGCAGGAAGAGCACCCAGGGCCAGTCAGAAATGGGAATTTCCATTCCTTGGGCAAGTGTGACATTTTAAAAAAAAATGAAACTGTTCTTCAAATGTCACACAGAATGGGTTGCCAGATTTTCAAACACCATTTGTGGAGGCATGACGTTTAGACATATAAAAGTTCTCAAATTCTCCTGGACTGCTAGAATGACAGTATGATCTTGAGTGGGACTAGACCTGGTTTTAGCACTCTGTGTGAATTTATCTTCAGTAGTTTGGTTTCTGTAAGGCCTGCCCATAAGAAGATAATGGATAAAAACTCATTTTCAGTTTGCCTTCACTTTGTTCTGGTTTGGTTACAATGAAATTCTGCATTCTTGTAGCTCTGCCTTTGCATCATACATAACCACCAGGGTACTTCGGCATGTATTTACTAGAAGACATAGTTTTTGCACATTCTTTATGGTGGGATTGGACTAGATGATCTTTTGAGGTCCCTTCCAATCCCTAACGTTCTGTGATTCTGTTCTGTGATTAGTGAAAACACCTATAGACAGTGCTGATGGGTGCTTTAGGACATTTTACAAACAAACTGAAAGACGTACAATTCATTAAGACATTTCTTCAAAGTGAACATTAAAGCAGCACTGGTTATGATGATAAAGGCCTATGTTTTCATGTCTTGTTTTTCAGAGCATGGCAGATAATGTATAAATATCCCCAGGGGATTCACTAAACAAGTCAGTAAATCAGGGCCATCAGCATTACCTTAATCCCAGCATAGAAACCTTTGCTCTCTTCAGGCAATGACTGCTGCTCAGGAACGTCCCTCATAAAAGCCGTGACAGTGCAAAAGACCTGTAATAAATAAACAGATTATGCTATAGCTTTTCTTGAAGAAAAATCATATAATTATGCTTCTTCGTGTTGATCTGTGTTGCCGAGGTTGTTTTTTTTCTACCCATTAAACAGATTTTTGGGGCTTAGGCTTTAAAAATGTTTATGCATAAATCTTGAGATTTGGAAGAATTTTTGATACATTTAATAAGTAAAGAAACATGGCTTCTGTCTCAACAATTAATAACACTTAATGCTTACAGTGTGCTTTCTTCTGCAGTTTTTCAACACCTTGGTTAGTGATATTAACTCAGTTAGGGAGAATTACATTGTTCACAGGCATTACTGTCAGGATTAGGACATTAGCTCTTGAGATCCCAGAGTTCAGTCTGTCCACTGGATCAAATATCCTCTCTGCACTGTGTTTGTAAGCAACTTTTAAATTTTAAATTAGTTTGACAGTCATCCTGTCTCAGAAACTGCATCAGCAATTTAAGAAGCTTCTTTTTTTTTCCTTACTGTATTATAACAGATGATGCAGATGTGCCTACAGGGTTTATATTGTAAAAAAAAAAAAATAATAAAATTTCCTCAAAACAAAAAACTCCACCAAACACAATGTACTCGGCCATTTATGTTTTATTCCTAGCACAGTCACGCAACCTTTATCTCTGCAGAGCCCGCACACCATCTGCCATCTTAATGTTTCATCGGTTTCAGAAAACTCAAACTGCTAACATAATTTCTAGGATCATAAGATTAAACTACAGAAATTTTCCTTAAAGCAAACGACGATAGGCTCAAACCGTACTTCTGAATTTTTTTCTTTGGCCTCTTCTCAGAAATGGAGTAACAGATTGTGACTTACTAAATCAATTCCAAATAATCAGATGGCATATTTATAGCTACTGCCTTTTTTAAGCCCTGAGTAACCCATGAGGAGGAATTGGACCAACCTTATTTATTTCCCATTGTGATAAACTCTTTTGGATGTTTTTTCCAGTACCACCCACTGACTGTTCTGTTCTAACCTGCCAGCTCAGGCACAACCCTCATGACTGGTGGCAGTAAAATAGGCTTACAACCAGGATATTTCCAAATTCATGTGGTTTGTGTGGGCATGAGGTGCATAGCACTCTGGAATATTTCATTTACCACCTTAAAAATCCCTCTTCATTACCATCAAGTCATGATTTTCCTCCAAACTGAAGAGTTCCCTTTCCTTACTCATTTGTACACAACAGAAGTGCTCCACTGGTACCTCGGCATCATTTGTACACCTATGGGAAAAATCAAGTGTTTTCTGTGCTCTTCAGGTTGATTATTTCCAGTCCTGCTCTGTCTGAGGTTTATGTCTCTTTTGGGCCTTTATTTACCTTCACAAAGTTTCTCATTCTTTTGCTGACAGCTCCAGCCAGTTTGGCCCAGTGAAAATGGTGTTATTTGTTATGTTAACTGAATGGAAGCCTTGAACTGGATGTACTGGGGGATAAAAAGTCACGGGCCTCAGAGGGATACTTTACAGTTAAAATTCCTCAGGTGCTTTGTAGTTAGCCAGTTTGCCTCCAAAGGGGAACAAGTTGTTGTCTCCTCAAGGCAATAAGCCCCGGTTATCATCAGGTATTTATTATCTCCAAGCATCCCAAAAGGCTTGAGTTCAGCTTTCAAAGTTTTCAACAAAGTTCCTCTGCTGGAAAGGCAGAAGGTGAGCGCTGAGCTTCCTCCGGCTGCTTCTTCTACAGCTGTCACAGGGAGAGTCTGCAAAACCAGGATCTGAAAAGGCGGTGACAACAGAGAAAGAGTTTGGATAACACTTATTCTCCCTATTAAAAAAATAGTAGTTCATTGAGCAAATCCAATGCACCTGCATTGCAGACACTGTATGTACACTTGCTGGGCTGTTTGCACTTTTGGCTTTAATGCTTTTTACCAAAAAGGTTCACACAGAGACATCCTTCTGAGCATGCCACATGGAGCGTTCGTGCCAAGGAGGGAGCTGTGATGAGAGGCAGCAGGGTCGTGCACGAGGAAGGAGGTATCTCTTGGTGATCTTCACCAAAGTGACATCCTGGGAAATGTCAGAATCCAGTCTCACTCCCTGTGAGCATTGTATTTTCTCACATATATATTTTAGAGGTATATTTTATTGATAAAGCACTGAACACTAAAATAAAAAATTATTCCGTAACGATACACTGAGATATTCTTAGACTATCAGTCCCTTCCAGCTCTGTCTTCAGCACATTTGGAGATTAGCACAAACTTCGCAAATTCCAAAGATACGGACAGCCATCACGAGTTACATTTTTTCTGTCTTTTATATCATTCCTCCCCTCATAGTGTCTTTACCTTGTTAGGTGCACACTTCACTTAACAATCAGCAGATACGTTCATTGGCTACTGAGCTACAGGTTGACAGTTTGTCACATAATTATTACGATAGTCACTCTAAGGAGTTTTATTTTTGCCTTCAGCTAAATACTAACTCTTTTTCTCCAGCTCAGTAATCAACTTTTTCTTTCTCTTCTTCCCCCCCCCCCATCTCAGGATGCAGCCTTTTTAAAGCAAAGAGATAAAAGCATCACTGACAGCAGTATGCTGATGGCCGTGACAGGTTAGGCAGTATTTTTCCACAAATTCATCGGATCTGTTAAAAAAATCAAATTATATTTTCTCATAATCCCTTTTAAAGGGGCAGAAATGTAAGGGTGCTCTCAGACAGGATGACTGGATTTCTTCAGAGTAAGGGCTGCTCCCTTTCCCCCATATGCCAGCAGCTCTTCCCATAGAGTGGAAAACTACGTTTAGGGACAAAATTCTGACTGAAAAAGGCCCTGGTAGCTGAGAAGTTTCTCCTTTTCTGTGTGTTGGAGCAGATTTCCACACTTAAGTGGACTCAGATTCCTTCCCACTTTTCTGTGAACCTTGTGAGCAGCACATTTAGCTAAAAGCAGAATTTAGTCATTATTTTGGTGGAGATTGGGTAGCTCTGAGAAACAACTTGGGAGAGTGTTTTAATCCTAGAAGCTGTCACCATCTCCGGCACATTTCCCTCTAACAACTTGCACATCAAAATGTAGGGTTTTTTCAGAGCTCTCGGAATTCAGAGCTCCCCCAAATCCATTGTTTATACTCATTTTGAACATAAAACCACCCTAAAACCACCAGTTTCACCCATTTCCCTGCCCTTGATTACTTCTGAATGCAGTACGGGGATCATCTGTGGCAGCTTGAGCGTGTAATGAGTGACATGGGGTTGAAAGCAGAGTCAGAAAAGCTCAGATAAAGTCACATTCACGTTTGTTGCCATCTTCAAAACCAGTGTGCAGAGACGTGGAGGGGAGTGCTTTTTGGCACATCCAGCATGCCTGTGCCTCCAGTTTCATCAGCCTCTCCCAGCTGTCCTCAGATTGGGTTGGATTCCCAAAGGCAAAACAGGAGATTCTTGTTCTGAGATCAAAAGCCATCATCACGCATCAGTCGGGTACTTGTGAAGGCTCCTAAGTTTGCCAAACAATTTCAGGAGCTCTCAAAAAGGCCAAGTTCAGCCACATCCTTCTCAAGACACTGGCAGAAATGATGCCACCACCCATCTCAACAGATGCAAGTATCTCAGAGGCACGGGCATTTGTCCTCAAAATAGGGAGAGCTGGTAGATGGGAGTACTGGGTTTGGATCTGCCCATCAGGACCCCTTGTGTGTTTGACCTAAGCAGTCACCAGAGAAAATAAGCAAATGCAGGTCCCTGGCTGCAGCCTCTGCTTCCCTTTCTTATGCAGCCTAAGACCCAGGGGGTGGGAGGCTCCCTTGGGAAGGGCAGGACATGCATGTACCTCACAGCAGGGAGGACCTGTTTCCCATCTCTCCAGCAAGCACTTGACCTGTATTGTAGTGCCAGATGCCCCACAGTGACAATAGCAATGGTTTAAAGTTGAAATAGTTACTTTTCCTGGTAGTGACCTTTCAAGGACTACACACAGCCAGGTGCATCTGAGTAGGACTTGAAGATCTGCATTAAAAAGTAGATGAAGGCACGTTATTGACCTGGACATCCAATCTCCAAAGAAGTGTGGGAATTCAGGAGTGCTGCCTGATCAATAATTTATGTTGGCCAAGTGTAGGAAGCTCCCTTCTGAATGCAAGGCACCATTTAGGGATACTTACAGTTTCCCATTCACTGGGCAGGGAAGTGAGCCTGCTGGTGCCTAAGCTGTGGGTGATTAACTCAATTAACTCCAGGACTGGATCTACCCTCCTAGCTACATCACCCGTGCCAAAAGGCAGGCTGGAGCTGCATAGGTAAGAGTCACTCAGCCACACTCATGGCTTGCAGGTGGAGTCTTGGGCAAGGAATCAATGCTGCCAGGTGAAAAGGTGTCTCACAATGGGTGTCAAGGCCACCAAGCTGCCGTTGTCTGCTCTATTAAACACTAATGGGCTGGGATTAGAAAAGCCTGGCGGAGTCGCTCTGCTGGGGGCTGGGGAGTGTGGGAGGGAGTTGTGGTTTAGTCTTGATGAAAAAAACAAAGGATGAGCAGAGATGATGGATGGCATTTCTAGGGAAGCCAAAGGAAAAAAAAAAATAGTTCTCATTAGTTTGAAGAAATGATCTGGCTGTAGGTATTTGCAGAGAAGTGTAGGAACAAAGTCTCTGGAAAAGCTTTCCAAAAGGTTGAGCAGGAAGAATCTGACTTTGAGTTAATTAACAAACTAGTCCTTTAAGCTTCTGAACACAATTAGGACCCTGTGAGCTGCAGAAGGGAGACAGCCAATGCAGCAGCGTGACCTGACGCTGCGGGAAGTCGGGCTCTAGTCACTCTGCCACTTGCTGTATATATAAAGAAAGCAGCTCTTCCAGTTGCCAAATGGCCAAGCACTACGTGGAGGCTGATTGTCCGTCATTCATCTACTAAGGAAAGACATTTTCCCAGGGTAGTAGTGAGGTGTCTTGTCAGCAGAGTTTTGCTCATCATTTTTCTGACCCTTTCAGCTTTAAAATCTCTGCTCAAGTCTGCCCAGAGCTCTGATTCTGTGGGGATGCTCCTCATTTTCCACCTGAAGGTTGAGAAAGAAATTGCAAACTCAGGTGTGACCTACAAGTAGGGAGGTCTTTCTGTTTCTGTCGCTGACTTTGTTAAGTCCAGTGGCTGGGATGGGATTAGTACTTTGTTTATTTATTTTATATGAATTTCACTCCTCTTTGTGAGTGAAAATTAATTATTTTCTATACTGATGCACTAATTTATAGACTTCTTGGCTGGGGACATTCTACTGTTATGGAGTGCCATGTGAAACGGGCTCTTCCAGCACAGAGCTCAGAAAGGCCAGTTTTACTGAAACTTTTTTTATTTTGCAATGTTCATCATAGTTTATGTACGGTGACTATTGCTCCTCGACGTATGAACTTTGGGATTGCTGTGCTGAGCAAAATCTGCACAGTTTTCTTCTAAACACCTTTCTTTCTTAGCATAACTCATTACTCACAGTGTGCCACTATAATTTATAGATGACTGTGCCTCGAGGAATGAGATGACCTCTGTCACTATCGCATAAATAAGGCTTAGGAATGCCAGGATTTTCATATCAGATGGAGTAGGCTTCTTTCAGCATTTATATAGAAATAGCAGTATGTTATAGATTTATTTAAGGCTGCAATAGTTTTGTGAACATTATGCTGCCAACATTACTGTCTGAAATAACAAAATTGGAGCCTAGAGATGGGGGAGAAAAGCACATATGATGGCTATTAAAAAATAACTGGCTCTTTAGTCAATACAAGTTCAGAAATGTTAGCCGGTAAATCTCAACTCTTCTCTAAGGTTTGACTGTGTATTAAAATATATCAATAGCTATTCTATTATGTGACTAACCCATTACCTGGAGACTTTTTGATGGCTAAAGAATAGCACAGATATCAATCACTTAAAAGGTGATTAAAAAAAAATTCTTCTTGCTTGGCTGTATTTTTTTTATCAAGAAATGAACAGAGAAGATGCTGATTTCAGGCTATAAAAGCACTGAGACCATATCCAGGCTATGTGCAGGTAGATGAAGAGTAGGTTAAAAAAGCAAACAGTTTTCAAAACGCTGCAAATTCTGTATCCTGAGGGACAAATTCAGACCTGAATGTCACCCACGTGCCCTGGCAGTGTGCAGCCATGGGGATGCTACCACTGGACTGTGCATGGAGAAGGGGAAAGAACTGGCAAGTGGCCTCAATTTGTTGTCTCCTCTCTAATATGGCTTTTATCAGTGGGGGTCTGCCCTCACTTTAAAGCTGCCTGAGAAAAATTCATTCCACCTGTATCTTTCCTGGGCAAGTGGAAGCTTATGAACTGCTTCTGTGCAGCTAAGTTTGGTCCCCAGGGTTTGACTCTCCCTTCGGTGGCATCACCTTTCCTTTGGGTTGTCCTACCACCACTTTCTAAGTTACTTCAGGTTAGCACCAATGGAGGTGCAAAGTGGGTCTGCCCCTTTGTGACTCTTACTAGACACCCGGAGTGGGATGGCAAACACAGTGAAAGGCTTTTAAAAATCTTTATTATGTAAAACTGAATTCCCAGTTACAGCTGAGGCTTCATTGCTTGGTTTTCAGCAGTGATGATTTATGGATAATTATAATTAGGCAAATAGGCCATGAAGACCTTTAAAAAAATCTAGCAAGGAAGAGAATATTTTAGTCTCACTAAACCTGCTAAATTAAACACGTAGTTTCAACAGAGGACAAAGAAGGGCTTACTGAAAACTTAATATAATAAAAATGGTCTTATAAAGATTTGGTGATGCTACTAGTTAACAGAACTATATTTCCTCTGAATCCCTCAGGATTGTTAAAACTGGATTTGGAGTGATTGCAAGTGAAATTATTTTGAAGAAAAAGAATCTCTTTGTAACACAAACTTGTCTTAAACTGGCAGAATTGTCTGCCTCATGCTATAATATAAGGGAGGGCAGCATCAGTCCGATTCTGAACTCAGGAGGCATAATTGCGAGGAGAAATTGGGAAAACCTATCTAGGTTGTGTGCTGTTATAAATGACTCCTCCTTTCAAGAACTGGAAAAAGCTTACTCACATTTCTTAAATATCTTAAATATCTCAAAAGGAGAGCAGCAAAATGCCAGGACTATTTCCAAACTACTTTTAACACAGGGCCATTATCCCTGTTTATTCTTTCAGTTCATTGTAGCATTGCTAATGGCCCTCTGCCTATAAAAGTTATGAACCTAATTTAACTGTAAAAGTCTTGTTTCTGTACCATGAAAGGCCATGAATTCATACACAAGTCAATTTTTTTCACTTCTTGTATTGGTTTCTGTTCTGTTGTTGTTGTTGAAACTAGATCTGTGTTGCTATGTAAGCCATCAAATATACCTCTTAAAGATTGGTTTGTAATGAACTCTATCTTTCAGTATGCTATTGAACCAAGAATTTGGAATCGGAGAGGCAGAACACCATGAAAAAGACCATAAAATAAACCTCCCTCTATTTTAAAATGTACCATCTTTCTTTTCTTTGAAAAAATGTTATTGTGTCTCTGGTCCATGAGTATAAAAATTACTCAGTACGTGTAGCTGAGCTTGTCTCTACTGCAAATTCTCACTGCTGCAAGATACAAAAAGTACTAAGCAAAAATTGGCTCAGGCACATGTACCTACTACTCATACCAACTTCATGGCATTCAAACTGTAATGTAACTGCAAATATTTAGGTTGTCTTTAGCTAACAGTAAAATGGATAACCTCAGTGAACTCACTGTGATTCAAAGAAAAGTTACAGATCTTGAAGCTGGTAAATGCTATTTAATAATCAGTTTTGGTAGTTTTTTTCTGCAATAGATGTAAGAATAATGAGTGAGAAGCAGCACTAATTAAAGCACTACAAAGATTTAATAAAAGGATTTGATCCCCCTGAGTGTTTGACCCTTTTTGGTGAAGGCAGGGTGGCATTACCATGTCTCCCAGTCTGAGATTTACACCGTTCATCTCTACGTAGGAAAAAGGCTGCAGGGTGGTGTCACGCTGGATCTGCTCTTTCTTGCCAGGGGTGGACAGACGTGACCAGACCACCACGTACTGCAGTGGTGGCTTTGAGGAGGGGCGGCTGTAAGCGCACTTCAGGTAGACACGACCTTGCACCAACTCGGGAGTTATCACTGGTTGCAAAGCCAGGCTGGTGAGCTTGTCTGGAAGAAGGCAACAGAAGGATGTCATTTTAATGACACAAAATGTCATTTTAATATTACAATTGTTCGCTCAACAAGAAAATTTCAATATAGCTAAACATGGGAGAAACTCTGCATTTTACATTCTTGTGATTTGTTTATTAACCATGCAAGCAAGAAAATGTATTTCATACAAACTGTGAAAATTGCTAATTGTGTACTGACTACCCATTGTTGTTGTAATATTTGACCTGTTTTTGTAGGGTTTTTTTTAATTTATTTTACAGTTAGAGAAATGTTATTGGAGTGAAGCACTCAAATTAATACAAATTAATTACTCTGGCAAAGGCCATCAGCTTTGCATTCCCCTGAAGCACTGCCTTTTGATCCAAGTTTTGTAGTAAGTATAGAAGAGATATGAGAAATCATTATAAACTGACTCTCAGAGAGCACCCAGCCCATATTGCCATGCTGTGAAGATCCTTTCCTGGCTGTTCTGGGACAAACGCAGGCTAAATCTGCTCAATATAATCTCCCTCTGCCCAAAATAATGCCATTGCTCTAAAAATACAGCCTGCTTTCTATAGACTTCAACAAGTAACGAAGTCTGAAACTTTTCTTCCTGTTAAACTCACCTAGAAAGTAGAAACAAAAAGAGGTACAACACTGTAGGGTGATGTTCTTTCATCTCTAGAGACCCAGACTCAAATGGAACATGAAGCTGGTTCAGATGCTTTGAAAGGATAAATTAAGTTTTTTGGAGAACTGTAGAAAACATTACAGAAGCCCAGGAGAAAAAGGTCTGAGGCTGTTATAGCAGAATGAAGAACCAGTATGTTAACATCTGTCCAGGGCAAATAAGAAGAGGTAAGAAAAAGAAAGAGATTACTAAAAATGCAATGTTTATATAATTTTCTCTTTTGTTTCTAAGGGAAGCTGCCTCAAACTGTGGCCCACGTAATGACTTTCTGCAGGAAATTATTCCAGAAGGACAAATTTAGGTGATCAGCTCATGGGAGGATGTGAGCAGAATTGCAAGCACATACGCTGCCGTTCCCAGCTGTGTCCTTTCTGCCAAGCCATGAAGCTTTAAATTCATTTGTTTTGCAGCCTAGAAGTGCTAACCCATGGCCTGTTCCCAAAGCCTCCAGTGGATGAGGTTGGGGGATCAACCCCGGCAAGAAGCTGTGGTGGTGCCAGATGGACCCAGCTCTGGGGCTGCGTAGAGGCTCCTGGGTGCAATATTCATGGCTCAATTTAAGATAGTGAGTTAACAGCTCCCAATAAAAAACTTCAGCTTTGTGTGTTTTCCATCCATTACATGATACTCCCAAAGCCTCAAGTTGAAGACTCGAGACTTGGGAAACAACAACCCGGTGCAGCGCT
>NW_010210373.1:0-35283 GCF_000695765.1 Mesitornis unicolor
GGCCGGCCCAGCCCTAAACCACGACATACTGTCATAAAGGTTCATCTTAAGAACACTGGAAAGATGTCAGAGGACTACCCAGCACTGCAACATTCATTATGGAGTGACATCCTCCAGATTTTAGCCACAGATTAAGATCAAATACATGAGGAGCAAGGGAAGAGGCAAAACCACCACCTTGCATCCTTAAAAATGTCAAAGGATTGATTAAGATTGTGCCACTTGGTGGAAACATGATGCATTATTTTTCTATTGGTTTTATGAAAGATTCGAATGGAATCACCCATGATTACAACAGGGAGCTGCCTTGCTCAAAGCTGCACCAACAGTTAATAGGCTCTTAAAATAATGGTATCCACAAAACATGGTCAGATCAGTCTTTCTGACTATTTGTTTCCAGTTTCCAGCTGTTCAACTTTTCACAAGCCTTCAAACTGCTGTAAGTCATTGAACCGAAGAACATTTTCAGAATTAACTCCCCATGCTTCATTTGGGGGTGCCAGGAATACTACTGCATTTGAAAAAACCCAAACAACCGAACAACAACAAAAAAAAGCAAAAGAAAACAAAAAACCAAAACCAACCCCCAAACCAACCAACAAAAAAACCCAACACTAAACATACACCACAAACAACAAAACACCCCAAACCCAAACAAAACCCAAAATACAAAGAAACCCAAACACAACAGAAAAAAAACCCTCAAAAAAACCACCCTTCCCCCTGCAAAAAAAAAAGGGAAGAAGAAAAAAAGACAGTGAGCAAAACAGGCAGAGAAAGTAGTAGTACTGATCTTTTCCAAGCATGAAACAATGAGAAACTCATCATTACTGGTGATAGTGTCCAGATCCAAAAGCAGTATCGTGACAAGGAGCAAGTCATACACTTCATCTTTCTGTGAACTCCAGAAAGTCATTAACTATTAATAAATCACTTAATAGATTAAAGCTTTTTGAAGTTTTGTAGAACACACTTGCAAATTATTCTGACAGATACGGCTATCAAGCTTCCCTAAAAATCCACACCTTGGAATTCCCAAAACACAAGCCTCATAACTTTGTCAAACTTTGCTTTCAACTGTGTGACAGAACAAGTTGGTTATGGTTGTTTAACCAATTTGCTTTCATCATAATTGTATACAGGTCCACAACTCAGAGGGCTCTTTTATCTTCAGATTGTGCAAGAACTATAAAATAAAACAAAGCAAAACCTAGAGGGATCTACTGCTCTGTATTACAACATGCAGAGGATTAATCCAGATGAAAAAGACTTTAGTATCCATATATGCCTACCAACCCCTCTGGAAAAAAAGCCCAAGTGAAATTCAGAAAAATAGCATAAGGGAAGAGGCTTATGAACCCTGAAAGTTAAGAGATCCTCTTAATAATAACAACATAACACACATTATCATGCATCAAAAGGCTGTTGACACTGCACGTTAAGTATTTAAGTCCAAACAGGAAGGTACTCACGTATAACAATGACAATGTTGACTGTAAGCAATTTCTTCAAGGCTTACATCAGTATCTAGTGGAGGCCGGGTGCCATCCTAAAGGAGTTGAGATAATAAAAAGAAGAGAAGAAAACATTATTTTCTACACATGGAATCCCCAAAGTGATTTAAAAGTTTCATTGATTAAGTAACATGTAAGGGTCTGACAAATTACCTGAAATATCCACAAATACTAACATTGGTTTTTTAACCTCAAACTGACAAGAAGGACAACCAACCTTAAAAACATTTAATTATGAAATAATAAGTAATGCTAAATTTTATCTTCCCACCAACAGATGAGATTTTTCTCTAATGAAACGATGGGCAGCCTGCCACAGGGCAATGTCACACTGGCACTGTTCCATATGTGGACATACCATAAGTAGCTGGGTACATTGTTTAGCTCAACTTCCTCTAGTTTTACTATGGATTGAAATCAAATAGCTAAGCAATAAGCACTTAGATTTAGTGTTATCTCATCACCTTTAAGATGGAATTAATTGTATATCTTTTATGTTCTAGACATACATTTTCAAACTTAGATGTTTTCCATTCATAGACATTCCTGTAGCCTTTTTGACACTACTCTTCCATATTGTTACTGTTTCCTCCACAAAGATCCCAGAAGTAGTTTCTTTCGTTACTATTTTTGCATCTCCAACAGCAAAAAAAATATTGTACATCATAAATTACATTTGAAACTAGCTAACAAAATTTTCAAATACTGTAAACACAGATCTCCCTATTACCCTTAGGCAACAGTAAAGTAGTATGATGGTAGTACAGAGATTCTAGATCTCTACAGTATCAAACGATACCCAAGTTTAGACATGAAAGGACTCTTTTTAATAAAAATAGATATATTTCTGCTGGAAACTCATTTGACAGAAATGCACAAATTCATATAATTTTTTTCTGACTTCTTCAGGGGAACTAATATACCACATACCTACAATACCTTCAAGAGAGAAAAATAAAATCACACAGAATCACAGAATCGCTCGGTTGGAAAAGACCTCTGAGATCATCACGTCCAACCGCTCCTGTCTACCCCCTAAACCACATCCTTAAGTACCTCGTCTACCCGCTCTTTAAATACATCCAGTGATGGTGACTCCACCACCTCCCTGGGCAGCCTGCTCCAGCTTCTGACAACCCTCTCAGTAAAGAGCTTCCTCCTTATCTCTAACCTGAACCTCCCTTGGCACAGCTTGGTGCTGTTTCCCCTTGTTCTATCCTCCATCACCTGGGAGAAAAGACCAGCACCCACCTCTCTACAACCTCCCTTGAGGTAGTTGTAGGTGGTGATGAGGTGTCCCCTCAGCCTTCCCTTCTCCAGGCTGAACAACCCCAGTTCCCTCAGCCGCTCCTCATAAGGCTTGTTCTCCAGACCTCTCACCATACTTGTGGCTCTTCTCTGAACCCGCTCCAGAATCTCAACATCCTGCATCGTAACTGGCAAAAGTTAAAACCCTTGAATAGTTCACAGATAGCAGAATGAGCAGGGACTAGGCAGAGCGAGGGAGTAATCTTGAAACAATCTTTGGTAGAATACCAGCTAGAAAGGGGGAAAGAAAAACTCCAAGCCAAACCAAAAAGACAAAGACTGATTTTGAAATTTCTTGAAAGCAGAGAATTTAACCTGGAATCAAGGAAGCCTCATACAATTTCCTATGGGATACTTCAGGAACTGTACAAGACTGCAAGCCAGAGAGACACCTCTGCTAAAAATGTTTTATCTGTTGCTTTGAGTAGCAACACATGTTGAGCATTTTCGGAGTGGGACGATCTGCCTCCTCTGGAGACAAGCTCAGCAGTACGTGCACCAGAGAAGCTTCATACAGCTTGCAAGAATGTAAGTCCATGAGTAACTTAAACATGCAAAGACATGCTTCTCTTGCTTTGTTAATATGCAATTTGGAAATGACTGATCTGTACAAGTTAACTGAAATAAAACTCTTTCACAACAAAGCTTCAGTCTATGTTTAGGCTGTCTGTCTTTCATGCAACCTATTCCTCCCTCTGACTCCTTTTTCTACTCCTCATGCTAGTTTTGTAGGCATCCACTTTTTCCCTCAGCAGCGATTCCCAGTTTCCACATCCTGCGCATGTATTCCCTGGAGATTTCTGGGAATGCATAGCATCACCCAGAAGCCACTCACATCTGCACCAAACATTTTGTTTTATCTGGCCCTGAGCGCATATTTAAGCAAGTGTTCCTGTACACAGATTTTTCAAATTTCCTTACATAGAATACATGGATGAAGTGTGACAAAAAATAAAGCATTTCAATTTATTTAACATATTTTCTTCTCTCCATATTCCTTGTTCTCGCAGATAACTCCTATACATTTTAAAATAAAATAACAACCTATTTCTTGTTCTTTACACTAGAAATACACATCTTTGCCTAGCCTTACAAGAACTCTGGTGACTGCAGAAGTAGGGAAGTGAGAACAGCACCAGGCTCCTCATGGAATGAATGTGGAAACACACAAGGAAGAGACTCATTCAGAGAGTGTATCTCATTTCTGCTGGCCTCTTAATTAAGAGCTGAGGAAAAAAAAAATCCATTAAAAGACTTAACATCTCATTCACTACAAAGATTTGTTACCAAAATGTTAAGACCAGAATGAATTAAGAATGCATGGAAGTATCTAGCATTCCAAAAATAACATGCCCTGATAACCAAGGACAGGATCCAGAGGAACCAAGCTGGTAAACACTATGAATGTGTTGCTTATATCACAGGAAGGGCTGTAATCAGCGAAGGTCACAGCAAAGATGAAGGTCACAGCAAAGATGATTTGTTAGCAGGAGGCAAGCATGCTCTGACAACAGGCTGACAACAAGGTGACTGCATCACGCATGCCACTCCTCTTGGAGTTATCCCAACAGGAAGAGGCTGTAGCCACAAAGATTCCCAGAAGGAGGGAGCAAAGATGCTTTTCAGCAGCCTCGCCCAAGATTTATGGCAGCTGAAGTAAGCACAATTCTGAACTGTTTGATTCTTAAAGGGAACCTAGAAAACATTTCAAAGAACCAGTTTGTAATCGCCAGTCAAGAGGAAGCCAAGAGATGAAGTAAGGACTTGGAGATCCTTCTCCTTGGTGTTGCACACCCACGACTTGGATGCACACACCTTTGTGACCATAGGCAGCTGTGAGAGTGTGAGCAAATGAAATCTATGACAGTGCGAGAAATCAGTTTTGTTTAATACCATCCTCTCCCCCATGAAGCCTTGCACCAAGCTTTGCTGCACTTTCTTCCTACAGTGAAAGCAGTTGAGATAGTTACAAATCTCTACAGATTCTCCAAAAATTAGGACAAGCAAGGCTCAACACCTGCATGTTAAAAAAACTGAGCAGATGTAAACTCTAGCAGAATTCTGCTCTGTTTAGGCAGTCTAGTGACTAACCCTTACTACGTACTTCTTTCAGAAAAAGTATTAAATCAGAACAATCATATAAGCCAAATTTTTAAAGCACACTTTATCTTTAAAAATAAACTGGTAAAGTAAAAAAAAGTGTAATTTCTTACAGTATGTTTGAAAAATGACTCATCGATGTTACACCCAAATTCTCCCTAGGTCTTTTATAAGGCAACTGTTTTCAAGAACAGGATTGTATAAATTTTTACCTAAAATATTTTTATATAACTTAGAAACAATAATAAACTGATCTACTGCTAATAGCAAATGGGGGCATATTTACATTTTTTCCCCTCCAAGGTGTAATGCCTAGAACAAATGAAGGAAAGTCTAACATCCTGAATTCGTAATGAGGGCCCAACTTTTGAACAACTATTTTGGCATGAAAGGACGTGCTTCAATGAGTCCTCACTTTCTGAATTCTCCTGTGGGATTAACTATTGTCTACACCACAACTTCATGCATATGCAAGTCTGAATTATCTTTTTTTACAACTCTGCTAAATAATTTTTGCCACACTTTTCATAAGACAGTGCTACCTTTTCTCTATAGTGAAGATCTGGTCTCCTTTGCAGCTCTAAAAAATTCTAATAGGACATCTGTTCTTAACAATCAACCCTGATCTACTGGAAAAAGTAGGAAATATCTAAGTAATTCATAATGCTCTGTATGCTCTTTAAGGCCTTGATTACTGCTGTACCATATTTAGAGAAATACTCCAATACTCTCAGTGGCAGAATGTGCCATTAGCCACAGGGAGGTCCCATGAATGCAGGTATTTCACTTTTTCACATTTACTTTGACCTACAACAATCATCACAAGCTTCCTTTAAGCCTAAAGGCAATCAAGTGTCACAATTACTGCTGAGCAAATACAGCTCGAGCTAGTGAATCATTTTGGCGAATATATGGAACCCCACCAAAAAAAGCTTACAAAACACTTCTAGGCCCATTACTCACACAGATAGGAATCTTCCAATTAAATCTGCTCAAACTGTGACTATAAAGGCAGCAGTTTCTATGTTTAACAGGTTTTCCTTACAAGATTTATCAACTCCTTGCAGTCCTGGAACAAATTTAACTGCAGATGCGGCTGATTTTTATGACCTGATGTGTTTAGTGAGACAGGATTCTGCAATTCTCTGTAAAATTTACTTTGTATTAAATCATCCTTCCAAGCTTCAAAATATGGATTTACTTCCAAATACTCACTTTGGTGATGGTCTTTAAAATAGCAAGTCGATCTTCAGGTGGTGGCAAACCCACATAAAGTGTTTTATCCAGTCTACCAGGACGCAGGATAGCTGGGTCAATTATGTCTTAAAGAGAGAAGAAAAAAAAACCTGACAAAGTTATCCAGAAATGAGATAACACCCTTAGGAAAGCATACACATTAGAAGGAATATTATGCATACTTAGATTAAAAGAAGCATTTGTGCCATGATGTGATGCTCTGACCACTAAAATAGCTGATGCCTCTAGTACAAGTTAAGCCGCATCTGCTCAAAGATGGCTCATAAATACCAGTTTCATCTCTTCGCAAATGAAGACAACTCTGTCTTTGGCAATACAGCACTGGAACATTTTGATGTCATACCTAGTGTGGTCAAGTGAGGAATTACACATTAATTTATAAGGAGGGGAAAAGATGCTTCCAGGTTTTTTCTGTTGGAAGGAACTCTACCTGTATTAACCATTGTGAATCCGCTTGAAAGGCACAGTAATAAATTAAGAATAACAAGTACACATGGCCAATCATAAGCATCCGCATGTAAACTTAATTTTACCGGTCATTTGCACTTCTACTACATATTCATTTTCTGAATGGCAAAATAGGAAACCCACAAACACACAAAACAGAGCTGCAAAGTACAGAATTTGTTTCCCAGGAAGAACTACAGACTCCAAATTTTATTATGTGTGGAGAAGTAAAACCAAAAATCATCACAAACATCTCTAGATAACTAATCAAAACTTAAAAGTAATGGAGTCTACAAGCCTTTTAGTACCACAGGCTTCAACACTGAACTTTCACAATCAGTAAGTCAGGATAGAATTAGTAAGAACTACTGGTAAAACAACAGATACAAACAGGGCATATAACCTGGGAAAGACCTCAACTCTTGTCCATATTTCAGCACAAACTGCCTGGATAGTGTTTCTAAATTCCCCGTTTCCCCATTTACCAAAAACGATGATGGTATTACTTGCTCTGTTTCACTGAGGGATTCTAACAGTCCATATGCTACATGCTACAGTAATGTGAACGGCAAAGTCACAACAGCACCCTCAGAAGATAAAGTAAACTGCACTTTTAGTATAACAGACTTTTTTGAAGTCTGTGAATTCCATAGATGTGTTAGGTAGCTGTTGCACGAACCCTGTCGAAAAGTACCAGTTGAAAGTCACACTTAAGCTGGAAACTATCGAGGACTCCAAATGAAGCTGTCAACACCTTTACAATCACTACATCCTCTTACAAAACATAACTACACACATTCACATATATTAAAGGTGAAGAAATGGGAAAAGTTAAGCTGTTAATCCTTACTGTACAGATGTTTCAAACAAAAAAAGCCCAGCCAAACCCCAAAACAGCAGCATGGAAGCACAGCTTTCTCTTTTCTGCAAATGAAAGAAGTTTGCTTAACTCTGTCAAGACTCCAGCTACCAGATCCTACCACAACAGAGTCTTGACTCACTTTTTAAATATGTGCATAATTTTGTTCAAGTTACGTTCTCCCCTGTGCTTAAAGGGCAAAAAGTAGAATGAGATGCATACACTAAAAATTGCTCCACTATCTTTTCCTTGGAGAAAAGCAATTTTTTTCCCCCCAAGATACAACAGTCATGGCCAGAGGCATCTACGTAGGCAGAAATCAGCTAGTGTAAATACAACAAGAATGGTAAGGAAAAAAGGAAGAACTTGATGCATTAACTTAATCCAGACCAGATTAAACAAGGGTTAAACTGGATCCCTGTCATGAGAGACCTAGACAAAAAACATCTCTCTTGTACATCTGTGCACAGTTCTATATGATACTTTATCTTGCTCTTGACATAAGTGTACTTTCTTGTTTTTGTATTTCTGTGGACAGAAGTCTTGCCACATTATTAAAATGAGATGACAAAATGCACTCAACAGATCAATTACAAACATCAAAACAAACACTCTTAATAGGGACTGCATTACAACATCGTGCACTTGATAACTTCCCCATTCTAAAGTTTCAAAAGCTCTTTAAAAACATTAAGCTTGATATGGAAAATATGGTTTCCATTTTGAATGCTGAGAACATGGCCCTCGCCACGCTATTTGTCCAATGACGCAAAGTTAACAATCTGGTCTAAAGATGCATTCATCCATTTGTATGTAAATGATTACATTGCCCCAGAGCTCCAAACACAGATCTACACTCCCCATCTCCTTGTGAGTCAATTCACTTCAGCCTCCTGGTTCAGGCCCAGGCCCGAAGTTTTTATAAATTCAAGTCACTTACACAGAAATTAGTATTTACTCATTGGTCAAACTCACTCATTAGATGCACTTCATTTCTGTGTAAAGAATTGGAATAATGCTCCCATCTCAGAAATTTCATAAATCATAATATTCTCACCATATCTATTATCTTGTCTAAACAGAAGAGTCAACTAATTTTAGATACATTTAATATTTTAATGAAATTAAAATAGTTGTCATGGATACCTCTTTCAAAGCCTATCATGTCTCAAGTTTGAAAGTGAAACATGGAAACATAACACCAGTCATCTTATGGAAACTATACATTTCTATTAAGAGACATGTTTAGTTAGTAATTTTGTGTCCTGGTTTTCTGATCTTAGCAATGGTGTTGACTATTTCCTTTGAAGAAGCATTACCATTTTCCAGATAATTTGGCAAAATTGCATAAGATGACATTTAGAGTACATCTATTTTCAGAGGTTAAAACAAGCACTTGCCTCTAGAGAATTAAGTAATACTTCAGTTTACTACATTGCTCTCCAAACTACTGTAAAATTTTATCCTCTTCATTAAATTCTACTGAAAATATCTTTGCATGCATCCATATAATGTGACATTCTACTGTCCTATAATAAAATCTATTAGTCTCACACTCATTTCCAGTTGATTATTCGTGTCTTATCTCAGCTGTACAACAATGTTTATGGAAGTTCAGTGCATACCAGCAACAATGACCATTGTGCTGAGTCTGTCAAACTTCTCCTATACTCACTACAGCTTTTTAAATTATATTTGATCTATACGAGACCTAGGTCCTCACATTTGTCCTCACATTCCTTCACTGGAACACAGGCTTAGAGACTCTAGATTAATACTGCAGTTAACAACTTTGCTTCTACACAACAAACGATCTCCACTGAAGTTACTATGAAAGACGCACAACCTTCAAGGGCTGTTGAAGCAGAAATATAATTTGTGTGAATTAGGACTATGTTGAAAGAAGTTGTTCTACGCCTCACATATTAGGTGCTTTTCTTAGATCTTATCTTGCCTTTAATTCAGCAACATGTATAAACAGGTATAACCATAACAAACAAAAAAAACAACCAAACCAAACAACAACTGTAACTATTGTCAGAGACTGAAAGGAAGTTTTGGGGGGTTTTTTTGTGTGTGGTGTTTGGTTTTTTTTTGTTGTTGTTGTTTGTTTTTTTTTTTTTACTGTGTTTCAAAACATGTGGGTCAGGTGAACAGCTCTACAAAACTAACAAACTTGCTAAAGAAAAACAGAATTCACTGAAACTAGGACCATGCTCCAAGATAACCATAGAAGGGGAATTTTGAAAGAACTTAGTTTTAAAAGCTAGGAAGAAAGACCATGAATAAAAGTAAAGACATCATCACCAATTACATCAAGCTTAAATCACTACCAGTTTTAGTGTTTCATTGATTTCTTGTCTGTTTCCCCAGTTTACATACAGTTCCTTAGATCCCATATTAAATGCTGCTGATGCCTTGGTCACCACTTCTCTAAAAAGTTTGTAATGTCCAATGCCTGGGTAGGCAAGAAAAGAGCTGAAAACAGCACTCTCCAATACTGAAACTCACACTGGTAACTAGAAAATTGTGGGAAATTAGAGGCCTTGGGTAAGGTAACACTAGTGCTTAATAGTTTTGTAAGTATTCAGACTCAGATTTGGGGAAGTAAGTAGACTGAAAAAGAACAGAATTATTCTGACCCATAAAGTTTGTAACAGGACATGATATTTCTGCCTCTTTCCCCTCACTCCACCTCTCTTTTTAATGAGTGCTTTAAAATTTTAATCCTCTTCAGACAAAGTTTGACATTGGTCTTGCATTTAGGTGGAAAGAGATTGAGTTGGGAATACCACATCCCTGCTAATTTAGCAGTAGTCAAGAAAGATCTACAGAGGACTTTCAAAGTCACTGAGTAAGTGCAAAAAGCTGAAATATCCTGCTTTTAAGGACAGGCCAAAGGCTTATTTCAGCACTGCCAGAGAAAGAATTACCACCAGCAGACTGTATATGATAAACAAAGGAACAAATCTATTGTGCCTGCCCCTTTTGGTAAAAGCAGAATTAAGTGTGTTACAATTCCTTAAAGGCTATTATAAAAAATAGAATTTGGCAGTCTTCAGCCACAGGGTACATAAACCATCACCATTCCACAAAAAGCCCCAAACCCATCACCTCAGTGGAACGACTGTGCCAGGAACACACCTTAACACCAACACGGTTTGAGCCAGTGCTAACCTAATTGCTGGTACTATTATTCTTTATAATAATATTTTCATGAGAGAAGACTCTTCTTTTGGCACCATGCTCTCTGGGACTACAATGCTGACTGCACACACTAATAGTCATGAGTAGTAACAGCAACCAACTATAAAAGCTACCACGCATACAACTCCTCTAAAAAGGAAGCACCTTGCAAGGCCATTTTCTCACTTATTAAACTGTACTAACATGGATTTAAAAAGATGAGATATCACACTTCCTAACACTGGCTCAGTGGAAGACTTCAGGAAGTTCTGCTGGGACACATGTATTATTTAGATTTATATTACACAACCCCCCAGTACCTCTATTCAATATAGCTATGACAGAAAAATCTTTCATACAAACGTCAGGCTTATAAGCAAAAGAGCTTTTCCGGCACTACAACTTTTATTGTTTGCAGGAATACTTTAAATATATTAGCCAGAATAAACTGTGGTTCTTCTACAGGTCTCTGGCTTGGACATTTAGTTCTTAGGGCAGTAATAAGCGTACTTTACTAGTATAGACTGTTCTCTACCTGCAATGTCCTCCTATTAAAAACCCAGATCATACCAGCAAAATTTAATTTGGTGAACACTGCCCCTTCCTAAGCCCCATAAATAGCATATAAATTACACAAAAGAAAAATTGGTTTTCCCAATTTAACCACAACTTCAGTAAAAGTTGCTCTGATAAAAGCTGCACCAATTGGAAACTGTATTTCTTCACACTGACAGATACCACAGCAAAAGTTTGTAGTCTAAACCTATCCAAAATGTTATTCATACATGCAGCTGATAACTTCCTGAAGCCAAGAGATCCATCCTACCGAAACAGATGCACAGATAATTGCGTCCTCCAGCAAAAGCTGGACGTGCCAAGCTTTGCCATCCAGCAAAAAATATTTTGTCATGTTGGCAAAGTAACTCCTTTATCAAGATACAATCCGTATCCATTTAGAGAATTTACAGATACATTCATATCCTTCAATTTTATGATTATTATCCCTGCCTTGGCATTTTCTTTACATCTGGCATTTTTACCTCAAATTCACTTTTTTCATCAATGTCACTGGTTTGTAATACACTGCTGAGTTCATGCCTTACAGATTTCCCAGCTTCCCTCAAACATTATTTCAACCTTCATTACTCAGGAAAGTTTTGTAATATTCCTCTATAGCAAAACAGTACATCTACCACTGCAGCTGGACAAGGCAACAGTGACTTTTTAAAACTCAAAAAGAAAATCCCCAAACCATCACAGAGATACTTTAAACAAGCATAACACCAATCTGAAGTGGCACTGCAGGAAGTGAAGCTGGATGGTTCTGCAACTTCAGCAGGGTTGGAAATCACACCTCAAGCTACCAGGGACACTGACAAGTTTGCTGTCATCAGCAGTTATGTACAAAGCCCTTGAGAAAGGCTAACAAATAAGGCTGCTTGGTACATAGACTTGCACTAACATAGCTAATTTACTGAGAGATCTCTTTCCTAAGGCAACTTGATGACACTGGTATTAACACTCTTGGTACATCCAACTGTATCTATATATAGATGTGCTACATTGTATAACCTTATTCTCTTGCCTATATTGGATTAGATAGGTCAGAATCATCAAGCTTCTGCCAGGAAAAGTCACCACTTTAAAATCAAAGAATTTCCACAAGCACATACAGATTTAAGCATTTACAGCTTATACTTCACTACATAGAAAGCTTGACAGTCTGTCACGGTGCAAAGAATTCACGAGACATGAAAATTTTCCTCGAAGTCTTTGAAATTTTTGACCATTGGGAAAAACCAAAACCACCTCATAGTTGCCTATTTTAGGTGATTTCAGACCAAATTTTCTTTAATCTGCAGGACCCAAGCAATCTGTCAAGTATTTTAACTTTCTCATCTTCAAATTTATACCCAAAATAGCTATGCTACTGTTTTTCTCATTAAGCCATTTCTCATCAGAATTCTACATCTTGTCCTTACTTAATACATGCAGGTATGAAACAAACAGTGTCTTGTCGTTAACAGGTATTTGCCAAATACGTGCTCTAGGTGCAAAGGTTCTTTCCCAAGTTTCTTACCTATACCAGTATAGTTTTACCAAGATGAACTTGTAAAGCTGTATTTAATTTCAGTAGTCATATTCAGGAAAATGCTCATAACCAAGCAAGCACAACATCTTCATGCATGCTGCTTTCTATACTGACAACAAATTCCTTTATTTCTCACTCAGCACCTAGATGGAGTTCAAATTCAGGAAGTTTCTTGCTACATATAAAACATGAGACTTCTCCATAATACAAAAAAACCACATAGGGAGAAAGTTGGTTGTAAAACACAATGTTTGATTGAAAAGCCAGCAAGGGAGCACGAACAGCAGCCGACAGCAATGCTTAACAAGGAAATAGCAGAGTAAGTTCAGGCTGAGGGAATCAAGTTTGGAACATGAAGCCCAGGGACCAAAAGATAAGCAAATGGAAGAGTGATTTAACATCAGACAGACACCTCAAGGCAGGAAAACCCAACCAATCAACAAAACTACACAACAAAACAAACAAAAAAACCCAACACGCACAACATGCAACTATAAGGTTGCTTTGGATAGAAAATCAATGCAAGTAGCAAAAAATATACAATTCATGTTTTAGTACTTTTTTTTTTCTTTTATGTTCCAAGGAAATAATCCAAAGTCCAATTAAGTCAAAGGTCTTTCAAAGTATTTTACAGCAATGGTACCAGGTGCTAATTAAGACACATTTTACAGATGTTGCTTCATCTCACACTGTCACAAGAATGTGGAACACACAAATTGATCAGAAAAGGTTTGGATTTGATGAGATGCTGTAATTTTAAATACAGAACAAGGTAAGTTACATATTTGAATTCTATATGAGCACAATATTTCATTAGAAGAGAACCAATGATTTCTCTTGTTTATGATTTTTGGGTCCTTACCTGGCCTGTTTGTGGCAGCCATAATGAAAACCTGCTGACGATTCTCCAGACCATCCATCTCTGTGAGTAACTGGTTAACTACTCGCACACTGGCTCCTGACTTTAAAAGAAGAGATTTGTCAACAAAATTGAGGAAACAAAGGGAATGTGAAAATTTCAAAGTAAAAAGAACAAGGGACCTACTAGTGCCCTGCTTTGAAATGCTACTATAATAAAAAGTTTATTTTTTTATACTTTTAATGTAGCTGCATTCTGGGTTTCTACCATCACATTCTTAGGTTGTTTCCACCCCAAATTCATGCTCTCTATAAACCTAGCCACACATTTTAATATGTGGCAAACCTTTTCTTTCCAATTAAAGATGAAGGACTTAAAGAAGTAAATATAGATATTGATACTAATCATTGTCCCACCTGTCTCAATATGAACACCCAAAACTATTCACTATTCAGGTTTGGGGGGGGTGGGGAAGTTCTCCAAATATTTAGACCCCTGAAACAATACTTTCAGCAGCTGACCTACTCATAGTTAAATGTTAACTCCATAGTACTGACATCTTATCACAAAACTCAGTAGCCTAATCTGAATTTCATTCTAGACTTGGGGAGACAGAGAGAGAGAGAGAAAGCACAGGAGCTAGAGAGCAGGAGTTCAGTTACGCAGTAAAAACTGGTTGATGATTTTGAAGAATGTTGTTCTAAGCATTACTGTTCTATTTTAAACATACAAAAATATAAATCCACCTATAGATAATTAGAACATGTGGTGAAAATGCACATAGGTCTCATAGAAACACCAAATACCCCTGAGTTTCAATTATGAATCCAAGGATTGTCACCAGTATCACAGCCTGAGTAATACAGCGGCCAGTCTCCTGCCCAGAGAGTACCTCTGCACGGTTAAAGGAGACTGAACAGCAAGGGTGGGCTTCTAGGCACCAAGTTGCCACCTGCCGCTGCCGCCACAGAAATGAAATATGGTGAAGCCAAAGCACACCTGTTCCCAGCCCTTGGCTACCATCTGTGTCTATTGTGGTGCCTAGTACTAGACAACTTCCTTGGCTCTGTGGGAACCACCACCTCAGGACATTCAAGAAGTCAAGTGTGAACTTTTCAGCTTTCATAGGAAGTGAGTACACAAAGTCAGCAGAAAAGGCACGATTCAGAAACAGTTAATCAAGCTTCCTTCCTCCTACAGATTGAACTACAACAGTCCTTCTGTTGCAGTACTTGATGGCAATACCTGAACAGTACTGTACTCAATGTGTCTGCTGGAAAAAAGTGTCTTTTCTTTCAGCCATCAACATACGTGCACCAGCACTGTATCACAAAATAGATGCACTTCCTCTGTATAAAAAAAGAGCAGCTTTCCTTTCAACACGCTAACAGTTTGCACTAACACCACCCCCTGCAAAAGCTAAAGTTAATCCTAGGTGTAGGTAGTTCCTATTCCAAAACAGCAACAACAAAAAATAAAGACACAGAAAACCTCACAGGTGAAATAGCTCTGAGGTTTAATGCATTCCACTTACGCTCCTGCCTCAAATATTTTCATGACCCAGTTCATGTTGTTCAAATAAATACACACTTCATGCAAGCATTACAGTTGCATATCGGTGTCAGGGTTTGGCCGTAAATTAAACATGATATTAAACTGCATTCCTTCACACTTTCCTACAGCTCTACACAGCCAAGTTGGTGGTAATACACACATTCTGTGGACATTATTTTCTATACACACACACACACACACACACAAAAAGTCTTTATAAAATTTGACCAACAAATTTTTCCGCAAATATGAAGAAGCCGATTGGATTATTTTCCTTGGGTGATATTGAACGTAGTACTCTTCCGGGTACTTCTGTGCTAGCACAATGCCACAAAAACTTCAACTGAGATAATTTATTTATTGAAATATTTTAAGTTGGACTTACTTCACGGTCAGACCTCCGAGGGCACAAAGCATCAACTTCATCAAAAAATATAACACAAGGGGCTGAGTTCCTGGCACGCTGGAATACCTGACGTACAGCACGTTCACTTTCACCAACATACTAAAACAAATGACAAATCACAGTGAAATAATGCAAGACATGAAGATTTGCTTGAAAAAAAAAATAATCAGAGTTATAAACACTATTTGAGGTGCTTTGCAAGGGAGAAGTGCAAACCTAACCGGTTTATTTCTGGTAACAGTCTGTTATCTGTTTCCTTACTGATCATGATTTACATGGGAACTAGTTGTCACTAGTACTGCAAGCTGTCAGAAGTGAGCATCTGGAGTTTAATAAAATTCCAGCTTTCTGGGGAATGAATCTAACTTGCCATCATTCTGATGATGGGAAATAACAAATACAATCTTCATTAAGGACCCTGTTGTTCTTCAACTGTTCATAAACAAACCCTGTGAGCAATCTGAACACAATGAACATCTGAAGTTCATAGTCATTGCCTGAAGGCTGGTGGTAGCGAACTGAAAACTAAGCCAGAAAATAGCCAAGTTGTAAAGGCAAACACTTCATTTTTTTTCAAACAAGCATGTTTTGATACAATTTTTCTCTTAACACAAGTCTCTGAATCACAGCCAGACACTTCCTCTTTACTCCACGAGGGAGTAGGACTCCTCATTAAGTTAAGAGTTATATTTCCTGCCTGTATCAGTACTCGTACACAGTAAAAAAATGTTTGGGAAATGAATAATCAAATCCAGTATTTTGGTTTTAGTTTCCACATTACTGATAAACAGGTAACTGCCAAGGTCTTCCAAGATATGGGCTGCAGTCATCTTGCTCAGTTCAATGCATTCTCTTAACCCTAAAAGGGATTGAATTTATATTGCAACACTTCTAAGCACAGAGATTCAAAAACTCAGACTGTAGCACTTTTCTCTATTAACATTTATAATCTTTAAAAAACCACTTTGATCAACTGGAAAACCACATTGCTTTTAAAGGTTTTAACCTTTCATTAAGAAGCTAAAATAACCAGTTAAACATATTTATGAACTTGAAAGTTGAAAACTTAATTTTGCTTTGTGAAATCTGCTGATTTGCAGTTACTGATCACCAATTGTTCTCACTGTAGATTTGAATTTTTGTTCTTTTTCCTGATCTACATAAAAGCAATGACGCATGTACTTGGTCATTTTGAAATCCTACTTCAATCAAGAAGGCTCCATCTGCCAGGTAAATTAAACCAAGATAGGTACTTAAACTACCCAGATAGCTTTTTCCTTTTCATGTGAACAACTTAACTGCTAAAAACTTCAAGCATGGGTTAGAAGAGGTAACTTCAGTTGCACCAGCAACAGTTGTGTAATTATCAGGAATTCTGCTTGCTCCACACTTTGGACAAGAACTCCATAAATAAAAAAAGCACAATGAGTAGTGCATACCATATTTAGCAGTTCAGGACCTTTCACAGATATGAAGTTCAGTCCAGACTCATTTGCCACGGCCTATCAAAAAGGGAAAGACAGATGTGTTTATGAACCACCTATTTTTCACATTTTCTTTGGGTCTGTCCACAGAGCAATAAACAAACTTAAGGGAAGGAACACAGTTATCAACCGTTTGTAAAAATAAAGAAAACAGTAGAAAGTATAATTATATGTAATTAAGAGTGGGAGGTGGGGAAGGAATGTAGCAAGGTGTTATCTCCCTTTAATGACAGCCTTCCAGATTCACACCCCACCCTACTCCTGAATTGTCAAGAATCAGTGGTAGTTAAAGAAATATTCAACTACATAAGAGCATTTGAAGACAAAGATGAGTGACAATCTGGAAACTTGCATGATTATCTGCATTTACATGGGGAGGCCATAAGAACTGAAATGCTCGAGAAGAAGGAAAAGAAATGTATTTTCAGTAAGGTAAATATAATAAGTACATAAATATAATAGACAATTTCCAAATACCAATTTAGTTACAGTGAGATATTCCACAGAAGTGGTTATCTAATAAAGCTTCTTCCAATCTTTACTACTTTCTTCTTAACCAACTTCATTCCTTGAAGCTTTGCAGTAATTCCCTCTAAATTCAAGCAAAATTGTAACTTTATGACAAGAAAATCAAGTAACTTTAGCACAGAGCCCCAGATTTGGTTTTCTAATAAGTGGTGCAAAAGCTCAACTTCTGGCAGTATCGCCCAGACTCATTCCTACAAAAAGATCCACTTCAAGAAGATTCTCCAGAAACATGTTTAGAAAATGTGTTACCTTAGCTAACAGTGTTTTGCCACACCCAGGAGGCCCTGCAAGCAGGACACCAGCTGGAGTAGTCAGGCCCAGAGCTTTAAACTGCTCTGGGTTTCGCACAGGTGCCTATAAAAGAAATTACCATAGTTATCTGTGACAAAAAGCTAACACGAAACTTTTCATTTCAGTTACTATTGAATGAAAAATAAATCATAAGCAAGTTCTTTATTCCAGGTTTTTTTTAGGCTAAGAAAATAAACAGTCGATCAGCATCTTCTTATCTTGCACTGATAAATACTCCAAAATGGGGGAAGTATCACTATTCAGAAGCAAAGATTTTATTTACCAAAATTCGCATCGTTAAGGTGTTAGCGTTAAGTATATCTGTGACTGGCTGCACAACTATTAACCTTCCAGCTAACTAGTCTCCAATTCTGTGTGTGGCAGTTGTGTAACTAAGGTTATTGGTACAAAACTTTTAGAACACTTAAGATTCAGGAATAAGGAACATACTGAAAACTGAAAGCATGAATACAGCAAGTGAAATGTTAAATATATATGCACCAGGCTTCTAATAAATTCGAAAGCAAATTACACAAGTCTGACTATATTAAATGAAGACATCGCAAAATTTTTAGTTTGTCAGAACTCACAGGAAGCACATTATACGTTAAATAAATATTAAAAACCAAACGAGCACTGTTTTAATTCCTGCAGAGGGGCAAGTGCAAAAAAAACCCCTTCAAAAGTAAGGTTAAAACATACCAATATTGCCATAGTCAGCTCCTCCCGAATATCCTCCAGGGCTCCGATATCTGCCCATGTCACATCAGGAATTGTGACAAAGCCTTCTCTCTTGGCAGAGGGTTGCACTGATGACAATGCAACAATAAAATCATTCATCTCAATGCACAGCTTCTGCAGCTGCTCCTCGGGCAAGGGGTCTTGCTTCTTCAGCAAATCCAAAAGTCTCTGCAATTCATCCTTACAATACATGGAAAGAGAGAAAAACCATATGCACTGGATTAGATTTTAAGAATAATTTTTAAGGGCCTTTTTCAAAGCAATATTTTCTTCAACTGTAATATTAATTAATATAAACGAAATTATTATGTACAACACACATTAAATATGTAAAATAACATTCAAAATTAACATTAATTATAAAAATCTTTCAGGAAGGCACTACATACATTTAACACTTGTGAAAGCCCTGAGATGACAGACTCCAATCTTGATTTAGATACTACAGAAACAGAGCTATCACATGTATTTTGTCTTCAAATTCTTCCTACTGCTTCTCCCACACTGATTAGGAGAAAGTTCTTTCCATGCTGAAATTTCCAACATATCTTTCTGTATTAGTTCTGTTTTTAGCAAGAAATTGCTCTCAAGAGAAAGCGAGCAACTCTGTTGAACAGCACAATTTCAGCAATTTGCAGACTATCAAATTACATATAAAACTTTAAAACTCCTAACACGCACTTTTAGATTACACACTTTTATTTAAATTAATCAGATTTCAAGTCGTCAACTCATTTCCACAGGCTGAGTAGACCTGGTTTTGTAACCAGGCCCTGATAAAGTTTGGGCAAACAGAACAGAGATACAGGGTAATGCTTTCAACACTGTCCCATCTTGCAGACCACAGCACCCCAGGTAGGTATGTAGGTATGAGAAAATACTTGATCAAAGAACTTTATATTTTCACCACATAAATACATCAAATTATACCAGGATTTGCATCATAAGATAGAGGGAGAAAAAAAAAAAAAGAAAAAAACTCCATTAACTTTCCACATTTTTCCCACAGCAGTATAAGGGGAAAGTATCACTCCCTATTTGTTGCAACTAAGATAGCTCTACAACCAGCCACATAGAAACAGAAGTGTTTACAGTGCCTGATGACTATTAAACCCTCCTTGCTCTTAACAGAGCCATTAAGAAAAACTCTGAAATAGCTGAGGCCACTGGGTTTGTTTACGTGAATTGTGTGAATGATTTTTAAAGGTTTTGTGTGTTTATTTTTCCATTATAAACATAGTACAACCGTTTTAACGACAATACCTTGTATTAGACTATGTCAACCTCCTGCCAGTTATCAAAATACGGCTCTGTTAGGATTAGACTTCCTCATTCTCAGTAACCCCTTTGATCATGGTGATGTTGATAAAAGCTGCAACTACCTGCCCTTCCCCACTTTCTTTTGGCTACTTATAGCCAAAAGATTATGTTACTATAATACAAAGGCTTACTACAGCTTTTGACACTGGTTTTTGTTAATTACAGTGAGAATTTTCTTTGACAGTCCTTCTAAAACCAGAATCTGAGTACAATGTGGATTTTAAACCAATTTTTTTACTTCTCCGGACAAAGCCTAGACATAGGAAGGCACATACAGACTCCAGATTTTGAGAAGCAGGGCCAAGAATTTCTATATAAAGATGCTCTGGTTCACTGACCATAGCATGTCACTTGGGCCACAGAATAATTCTGGCACTGGAAATGCTATTTTCTGCAACAGACTTCCAGCTGTACTGCACGTTACCAGTTGACTTCTCTGCAGCTCAAGTCACATTGCTCACCCAACTTTTCTACTGGGTTGATACCTCTACCTCAAACTTGCTCTAGGTAACCAGATGACACATGTGATTTACCCCAAATAATCACACAGCTGGAGGGAAAATATGTATTGCAAAAATACTTCTAGACAGGGGCTAACTGTAACTATACCAGGTCAGGGAAGAGCCCCAGGCATTATAATAGATATTTAACTGAGGGCACAGCAAACAGCTCGGTAAAAACTCAATGCAAGTCTGATATTCTTACAATTCTCTTCCAGTCAATACACTTTTGAAGAGAGACCCAGCCACTATTTTAACCTCTGGGCTGCTAGAAAACAAACCAACACAACACAGCATAAACAACAACAACAACGAAAAACCCAAGTAAAAAAACCAGCCCACCTTGTATAAAACATTAACATGATTTTTAGAAGGTGTGGGGTTTGGGAGCCCCTTATTCAGACCCATTATGTGGGTTCACTAGGAGTTAAGCTTCTGGCTTAGGAGCTGGTATTTCTAAATCTAAACTTAATATTACACTGGCAATAGGAGTTTAAAGATTTGTAAGCAGTGACTTTCACAATTATAAAATGTCTCAGTTTTTAAGACATTAGAGGCATAAGCTTCAAGGAAAAAGTACCTTAGGGGGAAGTTCCAGTTGTTTGGTATCCTCTTCCACCAGGATGTCTGTTCCTATTCCCATGCTTTCTTCAGCTGTGTCTCCTCCACTGTGTTTCCTCTTCTGTTTCTCAGATTTTATCAAGACCCTGTTCACTGTGCACATTGCTGCCTCACGACAAAGTGCCATCAGGTCAGCACCTACATAACCCGGAGTCAGCCGTGCTAGGTGATGAAATTCAAAGGACTCTGGGAGCTTAAGTTTTCGACACAAAGTCTGAAGAATTCTAATAAAAAATAAAAAGAGGAAAAACAACAAAATAAATATGAAGCTGTGGGTTTTTTCATTTGCATATGAAAACAAACAACATTGATTTAAGGCCTCTTTCAGTTCACATGAACTGAAATAGTACAGCGGGAACAGTTTTCACTCAACTAGGAAGTAACTAACACTGAAACCCACAAAACTCTGCTATATATTTCCTTTCAGTTCTTAAATGAACATCAACAGCATGAACAAGGTAATGCCAATCAGTAGGTAAAAGCTAGTTTAGGTGAATCTAAATATTAAATATTCTTTAAACCTCAGTTTAGGATTCAAAATTGACAGAGTAGACCTCAGAATCTACCACAAACTCACACAAGTTATCCATTGAGATATTTAACCTTGTATGCATTGTATTCATTTAACTTGTGTCTGCATTGTCTGTTCCATTCCACTTTTATTTATTGAACACCCACAACAAACTATTCTGCAAAGGGCAAATGAAATCAGATTGTGTGAGGAGCTCTGTCTTTTAATCTTCAGTATCTTTCCTCTATCACTGTTGGTGGAATGTAACTACAGATATTTCCTGTGTCCCCAGTAAAATTTCCAACACGCAACATATAGCTTATGTGTACACCTTGTGTGTTTCCTCATTCAGAAGCTAAAGTTACACCTACCTATGCAGTTCCATCACTAACACAAAACAGCATATGTAACTGACAGTGAAGTGCTAAGCTTAACACTTGATTTTTCTAATGGGAGTTTTTTCACTCTGTATCAAGGCTGAAGCTTTAAAAACCTCCTTCAAGGTCCACCAAGACTTTCTGCTCTTCTTCTAAGCCAAAGATAACAGACAACTACATGAATAGTAGAAACAAAACAAAAAGCCAAAAGCCAACATCACTACACAAACAACGTCGCTGAAAAACTCTGAGCAGAGGGATCAAATCAACTTGTTTAAAATGGCAAAATATCACTTCCTTGGGAAAATATTTTAAAAAGGCAGCAAACCAAGGAAGTGAAGATGATTAACACACTTTATAGTTCCAAAGAAAACTAGTTTAAATTATTTCCAGACCAAGTAATGTAACTACAGAGAAGTTATTAAACTATTCATAACTCTGAAATTATATTAATGTTTCATCTGTTTGCCTCCTCCACTAACAGGTTTCATCATCTCTCATTTAAATCTGCATTACCAGTATTATCTCAGTTCTGAAGAACTTTTCAACCTGTTGCACAACAGCTGTAGCTAATGAAGTGACTTAATGTGGAAAAAGTTAAAAGCTGTAAATGGCTCATTCCAAATATGTGTCCTACATATATTATTTTTCTTCATGTGTTTCAAACATACACAAGAAAACACTGCAAGTAAAGCAAGGTGTCCAGGTACACATCCTCAGCCTACTCCACCCTGCTAAAGCTATAGAACCACATCGATGTAATTCAAATCATGCCTTCAGCAAGACTGATTTATTATGAGGTAAACTAGCACATGATAAGGACTTCCGTTTCTGTATGACCCTTTAATTAAAACAAAAACAAACAAAAAAGGTAACAAAACTCACCCCTAAATCAAAACAAAACAGAAAAGCCAGAGAGGAGGGATAATTTAAAAAAGAAAAGAAAATCAACAGTTCCTGTAAGCCTACACCTTCAGGAACACAAATACAATCAATTTCACATAATAGTATGAACAAATGTGTCTACACTCTAACTTGTGGACAATCTCTACCCACTATGATTGGCTTTCTCATTCACAACTCCTATCTTCTAAAACAGTGCCATTTCTGGAACATCATGTTTTTAACATGAACCTAATAAATGCTATACAATCAGAACTCGTATCAGTCAGCTCTTTAGTTCTGCCTCTAACCACTTGCATGAGCAATGCTGCAAGCAGAGTAGTTTGCCTTTTCAACCTAGAAATAAGATTAGTTGAGCTAGAAGTATCTTATCCTTTAACCTTTCTTTCCTTCCTGTAAACAGATAAGCCACAGCTGTTTTTATCATTCCCTTCCTGTGTTTCCTGCTGTTGTGGAAATGAGTAGCAGTTCCTTTTTAATTAAAAAAGCAAAAATTGTTTTTAATCTAGTCTAACAGTCACAGACCTTTGGAGTAACATGGATGGCAGCTCAGCTTAATGCCTGGACTGCTGTATTTCCACAAGGAATGAAATGGAATAATCTAGGCCCTGTTGCTTAAGGTATGTGCTCGAGAGGACTAATGAATGGGCTATACTTTATTTATGTTCCTAATTCAATAGTTATCTAGGGACCACCAAAGACAGAACATTAACTTTCCAAACAACAAAAAATATATAGTTAATTCCATCATCTATACTGTTAAGGCACTTGAAAACTCATTAACATAATGCTAAAAGCAGATATGCACACACGAAAGGAAACCACCCCAAATACAGACACAGCTACCACGACAGAAAGTAATGCACCCTTAATGTCTTCTGCATTTTTCAGTGTGTACTGATCCACAAACACACAATAAAGTACTTCAATTTTTACATTAGCTTACACATTATTTCCTTATTCATTAATTCATCAAAAAGACACTTAAACTTCCTAACACCTACTTCTCTCTTGCAGCTTCATCTGGGATCCCTAAACAAATTTCTCTATCAAATCTCCCAGCTCGCCTCAGCGCAGGGTCCAGTGAGTCAGGTCTGTTTGTTGCTCCGATAACAAGGACCTGGGTAGTGGCTGCCACATTATTCAAGTCTAAAGGAAGGAAAGAAGGAAGGAAGCTAGTATTCATACTCACTGTCTCAACTTTGTTCTGGTATCTGTGTGACTGTTTTCTGCAGCACACAATAATACTCAGAATAGCAGAGATAAACTAACCAACAGTCATACCAAACTATTGTTTAATCTTATTTTTACTACCTGTAATTTGCATTTTGCACAATCCAGCAAAAATAAGCATTTCAAATTACATTTGACACATTTTCCTATTCTGTTTATACAACAGACAAGCTTATATATTTCTGTACAGACCACTGTGAAAATAATGTAGTAACATCCCCTCAAATTTATTAGACTCTTCCAACCACACCTGGGTAAACCGTGCCAAAATACAAACAATTATTACCACTATCTCCACTAAAGTCACCACAAATCACTGCTGAAGGAAATGAGACAGTGAGCCCGATAATTAGAAAGTTTAGCTTAGTACAGAAGTTCCTGAGACTGACCATCCATACAAGTTAGGAACTGAGCAACAATCCTCCGCTCCATGTCCTTCGATGCCACTTCTCTTTTTGGGGTGATTGCATCAATCTCATCAATGAAAAGGACACATGGTGCACTGGACTAGGAACAAGAGATATTAATAATGACAAAATTACACTGACAGTGTATTGCATGAGAGAAAGAATATTTTTCACATTTTCTGTTCTATAATTATTACTCTAAGTCTGCTGCACAATCGACCAGTCATGGAACAATTCTGTTGTTCTTACTGACTAACAAGGCTATGAAACTGTGTTGAGGCTATGAAATAATTAAGGCATGTGATTCAAAATGTCTCCATATATTGTTTAAAATTTAAATGTACCTCTATGTTGCTTTATGTTTGCCACAAATATTCCATTATGGCTGCTCGTTTGCTTAAATTCAAAAAAGAAAATCAGATAAGAAAGGTCTGATTTGTTTTTTGTTTGTTTGTTTTGTTAATGACTTAGAGCTGTGGAATTTCAAGAGCTAGTATCAGTGACACACACTTTGAAACAAAAGGAGCAGTAGGTGGTCATGAAAAATGACCTGCCAACTTCAAGATTACTACAGAGCCTGTCCATGTTCAAGGAGTAAAAATGAGCAATAAGCAACTCCTGCAAGTATTCTAAAATTCCATGTACTTCATGTTCATAAAAAGCCAACATTAGTATACTATAATAACTACTGTAACTAATAGAAATGAAAGGCTTTAAGTGACATAATATTATTAATATTCTCAAAAAGCACTAGTAGTGCAAAGGAATACTCAAGGAAAACCCTAGAATCTTAAAAAACCAGTACTTTAAAACCCATGCAGTCTGTGTTTCAGGTGGCCACGGCGCCATCTAGTTGTCATTCATTTTTCCGCTACCTGGTGGCGGGGAAAATAGGCAACTAAGTTATGAAGATTCCACAGTGCATGCATAATGTACAGTGCAGCTATGTCTTTTTTCCCCTGCACAAAAATTGGTAAAAAAAACTAAGTGGAAATGTGAAGGACTATAAGAAAGGCAACATATTTTATTTTTAAATCTATTTATTCAATACTTTTAATTTCTTCAAAAATATCTTTCATAGCAGCTTTCCCTCAATGACTATACATACAAAAGATACGTAATTTCTGAAAACTCGGTGCAATCACTTATATAATTTTATTCTAAACAACATGTCAAGAAGGCTTTCTAAAAACTATAAGCTAGTATGAACTGGAAACATAATAATCTAACATCTTCACAATCAATCTTTTTGCCATGTTTAGCATTCTTTTTTACAGGAACACACTCTGAACACCTATAAACAAGGTGTGGGAGAACAGAAAAACAAAGGTCAGGAACAGAAAACTGTCCTCATGAAATAAAACACTAGCCACATACCAAAAATGAAAAATCTGCATTTGTCCAAATTAAAATTATCTCAACCTATCTGGTTCCCTTTGCTTCTCCCTAAATCTGGAAGCTGCACTAAAGCAAGACTTCCAACTGTAACTTGATGACTCATCCTCTTACGATACTTGCCCTAAATCTCTTATTTTATACCTAAACCACCACAGTCTTAAGTGTCTTGCGTTCACTCAAATTCCATGTTACACAAAAACAGCAAAAAAATTGTAACAAAAAAGCACAGTAAACTGCTCTTACATATTTTTTGGTTTTATATAATCACACCAAGCAGCTCCAAACAGGTAAATAATTTGCGTTGCTCCCTTTACATTGATATGATGAACTCTCTATTGTCAGGATTTCAGAATAGCATCTTTGTGCTCTGTGACAAGAATGAGCCTTAGAACAACGGCATTCTGGAGACACTATGACTTGTGTGCAGCAAGAGAAAGATTCACTCACTGAAATTCACTCAAATTCAAACCACAGCAACCAAGTACGAATCTTTACACAGAAAAGGACAAACAATTCAGTGTTACTTCCAAGGGGTGTCTCACCACAGCCTGCTCAAACAGTTCTCTCAGTTTCTGCTCAGATTCCCCTGACACTCCAGACACCATCTCTGTTGCTGCCACTTTCAGCATTGGCAGCTCAAGCTCCTGAAAGAGATAAGGAATGCTGTGTGATACATCCAGGGGTTAGAAATGTTGGCTGCCCTAGGGGACTAATATTTTCCAATACAGCATCTTTTACACCCAAAGATTACAGAAGTAAGACTAAGTCCTAAAGAGCTCTTAAAAAATATGAGTAGCATCCTCCAATTTCCCATTTAAAATGAGTCTGTGCCATTTGTCCAACTGAACAGTAATAGATACAAAAAACAGGTTTCCCCAATTCAATTAGAGAATTATTTCACTGTCAAATAGCTTTGCCTCAGTCCCCAACCCAGTCCTTCACAAGAGACATATTTCACTTTACAGCTCAGGCTCCCTTCTTGAGAAAATTGTCTATTTCCATCTGTAACAAAACATTCCTTAGTAGCGTGAAAGTGATCCCCACCAGGTTTGGTTCCCTCAGTCTTGCTCCAAAAATATCTGAGCAAAGACTCAAAATTAAAATTACAATTGTTTACAATTGTAAAACTCACAATGTTTTCTGCTATTAAAAATACAGAAATAAAACTAACTTAGACTGTTACACAGTAGTGCTACAGGTGGTTGCAGCCTATTTCAAGCTCTTTGAACTACATATAAAAAAAACCCCTAATTTATACAAATCACAGCCACCACAGGCACTACCTGGGGGTTGGAGGAGACAGGTCGCCTTAAATAAGTATTGACTGTATCTTATTCAAGAAAATTATTTAAGAAGTAGTCATTAAATTTATCTCTGAAAGTCTTTCATTTGTGTCATGTTTCTTCCCCTGTCTTTAGTAACCTTCTAGGATACAAACACCTGCTGATGTATTAAAGATCACAGATTCATTCAACAGGTATCTTTTTATAGTAAGGCATTAAAAAGGAAAAAACCCAAATCTTTTTGATTAAAACGTTTGACATATTGTGCTAGAAGGGTCTAACCAACATTTAAGTAATAAACATCAGTATTTTCTATCAAAGATAAAAGCTATATTACAAAAGTTCATAATGCATTCACATCTAAATTTAAGGTTCTAATGTGACATTTAAGGAACAACTGTATTAAAGACAAAGAAATGTGGATGGTTATCACTGAATAGCCCTAAATAGTCCCTAGATTTATATTCAAGACAGGAACAGAGCAGCCCCACCACACAGCAAGCTATCAATAACGTCATATGCACTGAAATAATTAGTTTGACATAGGCAAGGCAACATCCAGTTTTGGAATTCAGAAACTATTGTTTAAAAGGTGCTACCAAGTGGAATCAATGTAATGCCTCATAAAAGATGGTATGGTTAAGTCCAGACTTAAAACACTAGGGTAAATTTAACCAAAGATATCCTCCATTTATAGCCTTCTCAACACCCATGCCTATACTGCTGTCCTGGGAATGTCTCAAAAGAATTAATTCAAACATAAAGCCCTGTCACTATGTCCCCTCTTCATATGAGGTTCTATTAAGTACAGACTCAGACGAATTTAAACAAAAGAAGTGAAAACAAATATATTTTAGAGTAAGACAGGAAGGAGAAAAGAGGTTGAAAGAAGAGAGAAAGATCTAGCCTATCATGGAGGAGGATTATTTCGTTTCTTCCTAAATATAATTCAGAAACAGAAGAAACTGTAAATGTAAAGCTATCTCACCCCAGCAATTGCCTGTGCAAGTAGTGTCTTTCCACATCCTGGTGGTCCATGTAAAAGAAAACCGCGAGGTGGAACCACACCTAAGTGGTTATAGACTTCAGGGTGACGGACATGAATGAGCATTTTGCATATTTCCTGTTAAGGACAAGAAAGACCTCCACTTAAATTAAAGAAATTAGTATTTTAGATTGCCAATGTTATAGACAGGCCAAAATAAAAGTAAGTTCTGTTTATTAGTATAATTTCAGTGACTACTTTCAGAAAGATTAGTCAATTTTAAAAAAGCCCCAAAGCTTCATTGCTGTTGGTATAAGCAGCTATTCTTAGTGCCATGCAGATTAATTCTGTCAGATATCTGGTTTGTCATTTTTCACAGGACGCTTTATTCAGAGCATTCAGGGTCTCACAATTCAAATTTTAACTAACCTTTAAAGTTTCATCATTGCCTCCTACATCCTCAAACTTCACTGAAGGGTGGTAAAGCTCTGGTCCCTTTCTTCTAACTGCAAAAGAGGAAAATTCATGCAAGTTTAGACGTCGCTAACACCAAACAAGAGAAGACTGAGCCTAAACAATGAGCTAAGTGCATGGAGTAGAATTACTTTTTGGTAGTAGACACAGGACTGGAATATTGTTTAGCACAACATTAAGGTTAAGTTTCTTAACAAAACACTCGAAGTCACTTCTCTGCACCTTAGTGTAAAACACTTGTCTGGTAATGGGATTCCACAGTCAAATATCATCTCTTTGTTTGGAGCAGCATACCCAAAATAACTTCTCACCTTTCTCTTTAAGTAACATGGCATCAATTTCTCCATCTACATCTGGAAATTCTTCTTTTCTTCTTTTTGTTCTTTTACCCTTTGGCTTCTTTCTTTCACTCTCCAAGACAGAAAGTTCTGTTGATTTCTAGGGCATAAATACATAATTATAAATACAAAACCTTCCAAGTCTGTGAATTTCTGCAAATACTTAAAAGAAGAAAATATGTGTCTATGATGCTTAACTTATACGTATTATATAAGCAAAGACAAGCAAGGCAGGAATTTAACACCTTCCTTTTGTAGAAAATCCTTTTTTAAAAATAGAATTTGCCTTTTTTAAGGGGTTAATTACATCATTCACTTTTTTGCTAAGAGTACATATTTCTAAGCCAAAAAGTGCCCAAACAAACCCTCAAAACTACCAGCCAAAATCAGACACTAGTTATTTTCATACCATAGAGCAATCCATTTTGTGGATGAATAAAACTGTATCAATGTATTTACTCCAAGGGAAACAATTTTTATTACTAGGAAGTCATGAGTGGCTGTAAGAAAATATTACTTAGTGCTGACACAAGTTAACTGCAAATAAGAAAAGGACCAATATAGGAGAAAAGAAAAAAAAGAGGTTCAATGAAAGCTGGTTTTTGGAATTTTTTTTTGTTTTGGTTTGGGTTTTTTTTAGAATACGATATTGGAAACATTTTATAACTTAAAGATCTTCCTTCTATTCAATTTCTCTATAAAGAGGATGCAGTACTACTAGGTAAAATGCATGGCTTGTCAAATCTGCCTATTTAGAAAGCATTTTGTGCAATCAGAAAGGTAGTTCTTCTTTCACATAAAAAAGAGTATCCTGCCAAAATGATCAGTCAAACAACACGTAAGTTATCTCCTATACATAACTGGAAAGTTTAAATAGCTGATCAAAGTAGTTTCTTTCTGAATAAACAAAAAAAATTAGGGGAGGGAGGGAATCACAAAATGGGCAATATGTCTGGGATGTCTGGATGGCCTATTTTTAACTACTTTATAAATCAGTGCAATTTGCTTTCAACTTCCCCAGTCCATCCAAAAAACTTCAGCTTTCCCCAGGCTCACTAAGGCTTAACCACTGACTAAGGGAGATTACATGCTATGGCTACAGCAAGCCACATGCTTCCTGACTAGTTAGGCTGGTTACTGGCAAGTGGAATAAATAACACCTAAGTTCCACTTGTCTTTCAGTATGGGCACTAATCTGGGTCTCACTAATACTGAGCACAACATTTTCTTCAAAAATACGTGGAGGAAATCAATAATTTTGTGACTTTTTACCTCCCACACAATCATGCTTGAAATGGGCCAGAAGGTTCAAAAATCACTTCTGACTTGGCAGAACAATGTGCTAAACTCTTTCTTCTTCAGAAACCAAGCTAAAAACAAGCACTCCACTAGGGTTAAGACAACCTTTCCTTTCTATTTAACATGCTCACTGTCTTTAGACATGGCATGCATGTTTGTAATAAAAAGAATATATTTTAAAAATCCAGAAAGACAGACAGTCCTTTTGGTCTTAGTATCATTCTTCAAAACCTGTCAAATTACACAGGAAGTTATAATCATAGTTGCTAGTTAAATCACATTGGATTTGTAAAACACAATACCTCAGAAATCAGTTTCTTTTCATCTCCTTCTCCATCCTCTGAAAGGTCAATGAAAAAATCTTTTCTACGTGGAGTTTTATCAATGAACCAGCCCCCGTCAGAGACGCGTGTTTCAACTCTTGATCCAGGTGAGAGAATGCTCATTTTAGGTGCTGTTTGCACAGGAGCTGAGGTTTCCATTGGTTCACTTTTTGGAGTGGCAGGAACAGAATCGGGATTTCCTTTCTTGTATAAGCTCAGCAGGGAACTGTTCATGTGATTTGTAGACTGCAGATTTGTATATAGTAAAAAAAAACCATACAGGTTATGACTTCCATTATTTATATTAAGAGGCAAATGAAAACTACTTCATAAACATCATTTAGCATGCTCCCTGCTGGAGAAAGCAGTCATACATCTTCTGATCCATCCTCTGCAAATCAAATGACTGCATATAAAATTACATCTGCTGATTGAAGAGGCAGCAGCCTTTTCTATTTACCTGGAAATGATTCCTGTTAATTGACAGTTACATCTTTCAGTAATAGTCAGATATGTCAGTTCCTTCAATCATTTCATTCAATAGCCAAGTCCTTCAGGCCCCCAGTGTGCCTTCCTCAAGAGTGATTCCCCATCACAGAAAATAGCCTCCTTTTAGCTCTATAGATTCTCTGCTGGAATTGCCAACTCTCCAAATGCATTGCAATCTCACAACATTGAATTATGTGTTATGCAAATACAAACAATCATAATAAAATACAACTTACTAGATCTTCTGGATAATTGTCATAATCAGAGTCATCTGTGGCACTTTCTGCAGCCCTTTCCATGGAAGGAAGACAAAAACTATTAATATATCAGAGCAGAACAGTAAGAGAGAGACACAAAACAAATGCAGTTTCCACAACATGGTTCCCCACAACCATGATATGTAGCCCATGTTTATGTAGAGAAAAATACTCCTGACTAGCATGCTTTAATTCTACTACTATGAAGAATTTAAAAATGCATCCCTTCCAAGTCTGCAATGAGTTGGATCAATGTGGCAACCTGGCTGAAAGACAATAGTTAAAGAAGTGACTCAGTTCACCAAGAGATCATACAATCATCAATGCTGGCACAAGGGAAGTAGTATACCAGTAGTAGTATACTGAACTAGCCTAGTCCTTCTGACAGTAATGTCCTAATTTTCCATGAGACTCTTAATATCTATCACAGGGTGGAGAAACCAAAATGGGCCATGAGACTATGCACTGTGTGAGGAGTTAGGAAATCTTAATTCCAATCTCATAACCAGTGGTGATTTACTCTGAATAGCCTGTCAAGTAGTCTTATCGCAGATTTAGCTAATATCTCTCACACCCAAAGTAGATTAAGAACAAAACAAAGGAACTGAATTACATGAGAACTGGTGCCTTGTGTGGAAAACTATCAAGGAAGCCTCAAGGATATCCACTAATTCAGGGCTGTGTGCTCCCCATAACAGTGAAATCGTGATTGGCTCTAGTATCTGCTTGTCTTCAGTGAAAAAAAGTGCTCCCACTAACTAGAGGTAACTTCTGATGAAGAAAAGCCTATAGGAAATCAAGGATCTATTTGTAACCGTGAAACTACCACAATTTAGCAACATGAACATAGAAAGCTTTAAAGAAATGATAATGCTAATGGCACTATTGAAGTAATCTAATGGTAAAAACTCTTCTTACTCATTTTTATCTTGTTGTCTTGCTCTTTTTGCCACATGCTCAGCTTCTAAAACTGCTAAATCTTCACGTTCTTTTTCATTACTGATTATTCCAAACACTAAAAGAAAAAGTTCCAACAAGTTAAGAAAACAGCCAAAGCATAATCAAAGAATTTGGTGTCTTGCACATAACACTAACAGAACTACCTTTTTCAACTTGTATTCTAAAAGCGTTTCTTTTTCTTCTTCCATACTCTGCACTGAAAAAATATGAAAATAAACAGGTTACACCAACTGCTTTTTCCCCTCATCATACTGTCATTCTCGGTGGAAAAATAAATTGTAAGTTGATACCCAAGCTTCTACAAAAGTTCTTATTAAAAACAAATTATGTGAAAGTGTGATAGTTTTAAATTAATCCTGGAATAGCAGAATCACTGGGATGAAACAAAACCATTAAACTGTACTGGTCTCTAAAGGAATGTTTAATAAAAAACCAAGGTTCTCTTTAACTGTAGATATAAAGCAGCAGCAACGTACACATGAGCACACTGGATTCTATTTCAAAACACTACAGATTTTTAAAATTTTCATTCAAACAAGAACAAACGCAGGACTACGGTCTAGAATGGACAGTCCAGCAAGGAGTTCAAGTGATAATGACAGTCAGTATAAGAAAATCCAATCCAATGAACATCCTTAAATGCAAACAAAAATCATGAACCTTCTATCTTCACTTACTGAGATTATATTTTATTTATTTGTTTTTATTCAATAGCTGTCAGAGGTAAAACAAAACAAAACAAAAACCCAAGACCTGTAAACATTCTAAGTAAGAGGTTTGGCTCCCCTTCTCTAACAAGGCATAATAAATAGACTGTGCAAACATAAATGAATACACTTCTCCACCTTTACTAACTCACACATCTACCAATGATCTGCTGAGATGCAACCTTGCTCCCCAGCCAGAAAAGTGTAACAGCTTAAAAACAATTAGGCAAGATTGACTGTCATGATGAGCAACTGAGCAAGATTCAGTTACTGAATCCTGCATCTCCCCCATCTGCCTGCAGTGAAGTGTTACCTTCCTTCATATTTTAAGCTCACTGGGGTAAGGACTACTATTCTGTAATGCATCTGCAGCTCTTTAATTAAAAGAAAAACCAAAAAAGCCCACCCCCAAATAAACACAAACCCCCTAACTAACCAAACAACAACTCCCAAAACCCACAAACAACAACTAGGTCTTGCATTGCCAATGCATTAATAAAATATAAGTTACTAGATATATTGGCAGAGGAAAACACTGGCGTGGAAACGATTATCATTTCAATCAACCTCAACAATTGGTAATGAAGTTAACATAAAGAAGGTTAAAATTTTGATTCAAAATACACAAATGCAAAATAACAAAATAATATATTCCCTATTTTGAATGCAGAATATAAGAATACAAATCTTTGCTCACCTGTAGGTTTTCTGCAAATCAGATGCTAGAATTCCAATGTCAACATACTGGCCACATTTACTACTTGCAAGATACTGAAACGAAGAATTTTAAGTAGCAAATAAAATCTCTGTCAAACACATCACCAGAACAGCTAGATCAAATATGCCTGTTTCAAACTCTTCTTAGAAACTAAATGAAAAATCAAAACCAGCTTTGAACTGCCCTGGAACACACTAGACAGTATTTCCCAATGAAATGGGAAATGCTTATTAAGACACAGAGAGCTACATTTCACAGAGAAAAGCAGCATACTCTAATTTGCTGCTTCGGTGACTTCTGCTGGTGCAACTCTGTTGCTTTTATTTAGTCAGAAAGATGAATTTGTAACCCACACACCATCTTATTGTCAATCCTTCTGAAGTTCTTGGTTTCTCTCAGTTAACCTTGGTTTTTTTAGATCTCCCACTTAAAAAATGTAAAAATCTACACTGATTAGTACGGATACTATCTCAGTAAGAACTTGAATCTTTGCAAGATGTTTCAAAGAATATTATAGAAAAGTACGTACATCAAAGTGGATTCTATCAAGCCCTTTTTTTTTCCCCTGACAGAAGTTTATCCAACCATTATCAAAAGACAATTGTGAAACTATGAGAAACTGTACTAAATTTCAGGTACAATTGAACTGCATTTACTTTCTTCCCCCATTCTCCAAATTAGGAGTGTGAAAGAGTTTCAGTACTGTAATGGTGAATTCCTCCTTAAAAAAGAAAAAGGAGACAGAGAATCTCTCTAAAAGACATGGTTATCACAAATGTCAGAGCAAGGAGAATTTTGAAAATAAATTTAATAGCTCTATTTAAAACAATGAAATTGATTAAAATGGAATACAGAATTGTTTTTTAAAATGATGTTGTAGTTCACGTCATCCATGGGCAGCCACTGACCTGCAGAAGACATTAAACCTACCATAAATCCATCTGGCTCTTTCATTTCAGAATAGTCAAGACAGAATCATGGGATCTTGTAAAGGAAAATAAGCAAGTTCCCTCAAGCAGCTGCATACATTTTAAGGAATTAGAAGCAGAGTACACTTATCCAGAGAAACAGTGTTTAATTTGCAAAGTCACCATAAATATTCATAAAATATAATACAGTGCCATGCCACCTGAATGAATCACTGTCCTCTCCACTCTTCACACACATATTACAGAAGTAATGACATTTTTTCTCTTTCTTTACTAATTTAATATAATCGATGTACATGTGCCCAAATGTAAACACTTCCGATTTGCCTATATCTGCCCAGAGCGTGCATTTTTTTGACTATTCATTACACACTTGAAACAGCAGACAGCTGCAGGATCAGAAGAACCGAAGAGGATGGAAGTAACAAAACAAAACAAACAAAAAGCCAGCAGAAGGAAAAAAAAAAAGAAAAAAGACTTTTTTAAAGGCCTTATTAAAGCCCCAGTAGATAAGCCCGGGTTTCGGCACTCGCTGGCGTTCCCTCCCGCACCTGAGCGGACCGGATACGGATGCTCAAGGCCCCTCTAAGCGAGAAAACGTGAGCCCCGACGTATGGACACCCCC
>NW_010210374.1:0-20072 GCF_000695765.1 Mesitornis unicolor
AATATAAATATAAAATAAAAATGTAAAAATATAAATACATTTCCTTTGACACCATCTTCCAGACAATCCTCCTTATAACCAGCCTTATTCAATAGTATTTCCAGAACAGTTCTTGAGTGCATCCTTTCACTTGTCTTTTCTGAATTACCCAGAATAGACAACAGATACTGCAGTTGTTTGCTGACTTTTAAGGAACTAAATAGGGACAATGATCCTCATCAGCTTCACATGTAAACTATCTGCAAGAGAGCACTAAGTATTCCAGTGTTAATTTTATTTACTGTATCAAGGGCTAAGTTAAGTCTCCAAAGGTAGACATAACATCTCCTTGTCCTGAGATCCCTCAATACATGGAATAACACTGACAAACTCTGACAACTCACATGCAACCTGGGACTCCCTGTTTCTATTGAGATACAGGTGTCAAATTAGTTTATCATAATCAATGCCAGTAAAGCAGTGTAAGTCTGCAGGATAGGATGTAACAACAGATGTGATGGGGAAACAAAGCATGGAGGAGAACCCTCAACCTCACCATCAGGACAAGGAAAGCCTAGAAGCAGGACGGCCAGAAAGCAAAGCGGCCAAGACGAGGCGCTGCCACAGACCCCACAGATTTGAAAAGTTCCTAGCAAAATTTATCATTCAATGAGGATATGAGGAAAAATGGAAGAGCTTTAAGACAAGATGTACGAGACGTGACAAAGAGTCACCTTAGCCATCATGGGACTGAGCATTACGTGAGAGGTGGGTTAGAACTGCCAAAAATGAGACACATGCATGCACAAGAACATGTTTTAAGTTAGAGAAAGTTTGGCAGTTATGTGCCTAACTGGAGAGGCAGATAGTGTACATTTAGTATAAGCAATAATAATTTTCTAGGCAGTAAGAGCTTTTTTTCCTAAGTCTACCTTTGAAGAAAAAGCTAACATCATTTTCCAAAAATACATGCTCAGGATCTAAAGTTCCTATTTCAACCTTTAAAACCCGCACACTGACAATATTTCAACTCTTCCTAGCTGTCTTGTATTAACATTAGAAAAGGATAACAGGCTGAGCACAAATTCAGAAGTGCTAGATACAAAAACAACCATATAAGCAGAGAAAACAATCACGAGCAGGCAATTCCTGTCAAAACTAACTTAGTATTTCAAAATATTTTTTCAAGTACAACACTTGATCTTGTTAAAATTAAATGTGGTAAAGAGTAAAGGTCAATATATCTCACTTACTATGGATTCCAAAGTATCCATCATCAATAGTAATTTCATTTTCTAGAATTAAAAGGAAGGAAAAAAATGAAAGAAACTAGTTAGTATTCACATTATAAAGAATCATTGCCAAGTTAAATTAATTCTACTTTTCTACTTCATTTCTGAAGAGTTTATCAAACAAAGAAAGTGGGGAAACTGAAAGAGACAAAGAATACATATGTTTATTGCAACCTTCTATAAGGCTTTTCCCCAATTCATGCTTTTTCTTAGTTTCTGCAAGAAAAAACAATCAACACCGGAAGTGCCATAAAATGTTTTACCTGAAGTAACTTGAAGTGAGAAAAGCAAGAAGGTTGCCTAATTTCCTAGCTTGCTGTAGTATCTACATCTTACCACAATCTAAGGTGCTTTTCTTGTCACTGTCAGAGACACTAAAGTTTCTTGCAAACATACAAGCAAGCTGTCCTCCTGCACATTTACAGTTAAAGCTCCTATAACAAGTTAGTCACAATTAAAATGCTCATCCTGCCCACATGACAGAAATCAACCTAGGATTAAATATTCAGAACACTCATTTTACACTTACTTTTATCCTTATCCTCTCCAAAGTTTTAATTACTGAAATCTTAAGGCACTAAGTAAATTCACCAGCATTAACAGAATTGCAGTAGTCTAAACAAATTATACACTACTCAAAACACAAGTCTTAAAATTGTCTCTACAGCCATTAATCCTATTTTTTCTAAGAAGAATCAGGGGTCTGCGCTCAGTTTTTAATAACCATAGGCAACAATTAGGAATTATACTGACCACTTGCTAACGCCCTGGTTTTGCTGCATTTTCTTAAAGATGGCTTATGAAGCACTGAGTAAAACTTGGGAAGGAAATTAAAAAATCTGAACTGTCTGGAATGAAGTTATCCAAATTTAGACATAAGGTCTAGGCCTCACAGAGGGAGAGTAGGCTGCTTCTCTAATTAGTTATTGACAAGTACAGGAACTTTTTTTTTTACAGGAACACTTAACTAAGTAAATTAAAACGAAAAAAGAGAGAGGAGAAGGGGGAGACGTTTTAATGGTATTATTCATGATTAGCAAACAGTTTTTCTAATATCAGCTTCTTTCTAAAAGACATCCTTTCAATGCATCTGAAGGTATTTAATAGACGTAAACTCCTAAGTGTAGAAGAAATAACATTTTTCATATCCTAGAAGAGACAGTACATAAAACATGCCATCCCATAGCAGCACAAGAGATCTAAATTACAAGCTATATTCAAAAGTTATTTCAGTCAATCTTAAAAAACCAAACTTTATCCCTGTTCAGAAAAGCATTAGGAACTTGTATGCAAATCTGCAAGCCACCTTTTCTTCCAGCAAAATAAATTTCTGCCAAATTGCCAGGTAAATAAGCCCACTCGTGTTTTTATTTACATTAATTCATTTACTTAAAGAAGCCTAATTAAGAATTTTTGCCTTAAAATTTTACTAATGAAATAGTAATGAAATAAAACCAGCTATGACTTCACATCCTCCCCCTCCCCATATTTTCTCTGAAAAAAATAATATGGATCCTTAGTCTCAAAGAATTAACTTACAAAAATATTGTAATTCCAAATTAATAAAAGAACCCAAACCCACATCATCTTAAGGATGGCAGCAAAGAATTTCACATCCACTCCATTTTTAAGCCACTTATTTTTATATATATTTATTTTGAGAGTAAGGCCCATGTTGTGCAAAGAAAAAGTTTCTCTCCAACACAATAATAAATTTAAGTATTTTAAAGCTATAATTATCATTCCCTCTAAACCAATGTGCAGCATATTAGCAATCTTATGCATATGCCTCAAACAGATGCAGTTGATGCCCATACCTAAAGGGGTAATTGATCGTGGTTGTAGATGAGTCTCCCACGTGTGAACTATGACTTCACAGGGACCATCGATAGTCTGTAATTTAAAAGTTAAATGTCTGCAACAATTTCTTTTGTTAGATCTGATTTTCTAACCATGAAGCTGTTTGGGATGGTTGTGAACTAAACTTAGATTTAAGAAAGAAAAAGATGAAGGAGAAGACTGAGGAGAGGGACAGAGAGAGAATAAAAGAGAAAGAAAGAAAACAGGTCAGGCTCATTTTTTACCCCTGCAACTGCTGATGCATAAGATCACTCTACATTATGACAAAACTTGTGACAAAGTCTGACAGGGTGGAAAACTTACATGGAATTATTAAATTCTTACTGCTTATAACTACTCCACTGAACTACTTTAGCCTCCTTCCAATAAGAAAAAAACCAACCAGTGTCACTGAATCCATTAAGTGTGCTTTCTTTTTTCTTAAGATACTACAGCAACAATTCATGAAAAAATATATCCCACATCTCCAATTCCAAGCAGCACTCAATATCTACTCATGCAGTTAACAGTTGCAGGAATGGCTCCTCCCTCAAAATGTGCTTGACTAATTCAAAATCCATAAAACACAGTTATTTTAATTGTAGCAGAGAAGAGCAAATCATTTACCATCTCGTTAAAACAAATACTTGGAATTTTGCTGTGTCAGAATGAAAAAGACACTGATGCAATCCAATTGGCCTGCAGTCTATTCCATTTGGAGCAGGATAAATTAGATTGTTCCACCAAAAAAATACTGTCCATCAAAAGCCTACATTGGTTGACAAATATAGCCAAGTCTCATATAGATCATCAGAACAGTAACTCAATCTCTTTTTTCAGAACATAATTTTGAAATAGCTTTCTAGGTTAACGCTTTTAGGGAAGCACTGGCTAACAACAGAAAGAACCTGCCCGATTCCCAGCTCAGTCACCCTAAGAAGTTTTAAGTTTCCCTTAACATTGTGTGGTGCTACTCTCAGTTATAAGAACCTCTGCCAAATACCTTCAGAGTTTGTAATTTCGGTGGGTTTGGCCTAAGTAACTTGCAGTTTTAAAAATATTTGCTACCAAATAACAATACTGAATTTGCCCACCCGAATAACATAAGCTTCAATGCCAACTTGTCCCAGTAATTCAGACTCTTGGTTACATAAATTTTGGATCAACAAGGACATCCAGACAAGCTTCAAACTCAGCAGTATAATTACACAGTACCATAATGCTTTATTATCTTACAGACCACTGAATATATTCTTTAGCAGCAGATGGGATTTCTTGACATATATGAAAAACATTTAATCTATGCTTTTGGATAAATTTAACAGCAAAAACCAAATATTTAAAAAGCAATTGGTAAGACAGGTTTTCTCTGTATTTTTCTAAATTCAGAGGCATCTATACTTAGGGTCATGTCAGAATAAAATGTATATGCTTAAAGTTCTGCTTTAAAGATAGAAGCACATAAGTATAAATAAAATACTATTATTTTCAGTCTATTCTGTTATAGGACAGTTTTAATTCCTGTCACCTCTGTTGCTGCCACAATGATCGCTCTTACGGACTTCTTAAAAAGTAAATAAGGAAAAGGTTTCTTCTCCCTTCTTTCACAGCAGACCACGTCACGTTCACTTGCACATCACAATCTGTTTCGGAAGCTGAAACCCATGCTTGCCAGCAGGGAGGCTGCCCTTATTAACACCATGCAGGCTCCAAGCTCTCCAACAGCGACTCCCATCAACACAGACAGAACTTGTAGCTTCTGAGCTTGGGGAATGCAAATTTTTCATTGTAGAAACCCTTAACACAACTGTATTAAAATACCAACAGCAGCTCATTTCTTACACTCCTGTAATTGTGCATTTTAATCTTGAATTCTGAGATTATGAACAAGAATCTGAGTAACATTATGCCAACAATAAGCACCACATGTTGGATACATACAGCAAAAAAACAGTGAGCCGATTACATATTTAATCCCAGGAATCCTCAACACTTCCCATACTAAGAATAGACAAGCAAGGCTACTCAGAGAAAAGAGGGCAATGGCACAGACAGGACTGAGAGCACTCTCACAAACCCTGCTCAGACCATCTCTGCATTTATAGGCATTTAAATCATTTGCAGCCAAGATATTTTACTTATATGTAGCAGAAGTCATTGTTACAATGAGGTTAAAATACTGATGTCATTTCAGTGGCATATACTGACCACATTCAAACAGCAACCCAGTTCAGATCAGCCTGTAGCAGAAGTTAATGATGCGTCATCAATATTCACAGTATGGTAACATTATCTAAAAAGTCAGCCTCTGCTAGGATAGTCTTAAAAGGGCACCTATCCAAATGTCACACCAAGCATCCCAGTACACTGAGATTACAGTAAGTGGCACTGTATGGCACAGATGCCTCTACTAATACTGATTTCTTTTTTTTAAGCAAATACTTTAAAATTACATTGTCTGATTTATATTTAGCTGAACATATGATGCAATTCTAAAGCTCTTAAAGGACATTTAAGGATTTCGTAAAAAAAAAAATAATCAAGTCCTCCTGCACTGTCAGAAGGTGACGGGTCGCCCAGCAGTCATTAGACATTTTTGAATTGAAGGATAAAATGCCTATGTATTTTCACGTAATGAGGTTCAAAGCACTCTGATGCACACTCTGCTTGAAGTGCTTGGGTGCTCAATACAATTAAAAAAGAGACCACTTCTGTGGGTGTTTAAACGATTATTTAGGAGTCCAGTTCCAAAATCACTGATTCAAGGGAGCACAGAGTAAGCATTATAAAAATTTAAAAAAAATCTTAAAAGCACCTCACAGCTACATTTATCCAACTGAACTTTACTTACTAAAACTACATTCCAAGAATTTTAATCTACTTCAAGAACATGAAACAGCTAAATCAATTAGACCTAACTGCTGATGCTGGATTTCTGACAAACACCTCTGGATTTCTGTACCATGCAAGAGAATAATTAAGCACAAAACCAATCAATCAATCAAAGCCATTCAGCCATTGCAACTAACTTTGCAAGGCAACAGCACATGTAAGTCACCTGCCAGGAAGTCCTGGGCTAAATAGAGATTGTATAGCTCCAGTATTTCTGGGAACAGTTTAACACACAATCCACTATCTCAGCACAGTCACAGCAGAAGTGATTCTTATTATCAGGTTAACCATGGGTTATTAGTCTAGCAAAAGCTTTAAGGCATTCTGATATTTAAGAAATTACTAAGTGCAGACCTAAGTCTCACTGTTATTACTATATTCCAGGATCTGATTTATTTACATTTTGGAAAAGTAAATTTTGCTCTCATTTGAAACATCTGTAATTGAGCAATAGTCTCAAAAGTATGAAAAATGTTCACCAGTCCAGTTTTATAAGGCCTGCTACATGCACAGATAGCTTACTTAATTCTTTCAAGAAAAGTGTGAAATAACCCCAAATTTGCATGTTTATTTACAGCTGGAAAACAAATATAGAACATAGCTTAACAGAATAAGGTATGTATTTTCCTTACTAAAGCCTTCAAATACGCATCATGCACACAATACGCATCAAAGCATGCTCCTAAAACATACGACATACACAAGACTTGAATTCTAGACAAGGCGGTTTTGGTTCTCTCTCTTCCCCTGAACAAACAGAAGGTATGGGTAGAATAAAACGTAGGAAGATTCAGAAACTTGTACTGGCCTATGTTTAAGAAAAGAACAAACCTTGAGCAAAACAGTTTAAATTACTGTATTATTTCACCAGGTGTATGTTTTTACACTTAGGTTCTCATTAAAATGTTTACAACACAGTTAAAGCTCTTGACATGCAAGAGCCAAGATTTGCACCAAATTTTACAATAAAATATTCATTGTATGTATACTCATTCATTTATATTGCTACAAATATTCTATAAATTTTATGAAGTATTAAAAATGCTTTATATACATAACCACAATCTGTTAAGACCAAAATGCTTCAGTGCAAACAAACCAAACTTCCCATAACAGTGTACTATCCTACCACAACAGTTAACTGAGATCAAAATATGACTTTTTTTTAAAGGGAGATATGAAAAATACTTTTGATTTAGCTTTGGGTTTTTTTTCCAAACTGAATTATTTTATGTACTCTCATGTCTAGTCTGTAACAATATTTAGTATGAGAACTATAATTTCTCTGTGTAAACATGTATCATCCCCAACTTTGCCATCATGCCCATCTCAAGCAAGGTGTAGTTGTTACAGAAAGGAAAGGAACAGTAACTTTAGCTTGATCTGTCTTCATTGTTATTTCCTCAGTCATGTGGTGCCAAATTCATATATTCAGACTTTTAACATATATTTAAGACTAAGCTTGTATTTACGGTATCCTACTACAGGCCATGACACACAAAACTGCAATGGTACAAAAAGCTAACTGTCTGAAGGATCATATACTGCAAGCCTTTCAGATGCAGGAGATTAATCACATGCAATGCCTAATGAAAAAGTTACTGAAATTAAAATATTGAGAATAGTTTAACTTAAAAGTATATTTTCCTTAACAGAATTGTTAATGTTGAAGTCTTCCATATACTGTCTCATTTGCACACTACTGTGCATTATATTCCTGTCAGACTGAAGAGATCCTTGTTTTTTTCATTGTTCTTCAAAAAAATTACAAGAGAAAAAACCACTGTAGCTGCAATTCTTTTCTTTAAGACTGTACATTATGAGAAATAAAGTCCTGTGCACTTAACAGGGCACGTTAGACACTGCCAAGTGGATAACCATGTACCCTGGCAATTCACATACTTCATTTTGCAGGGTAGCTTTCTTGTCTCTTTTTTTTTAAAGATAAACTAGCTCTTTATGCTGATATTCCATAAAATTTATACTTACCTTGGCAGACTCTGCATCACACGGTACATAAAGCGTGCACGATACAGAGCACCTACTTAAAGAAACACACTCACCAATACATATTGTAAACTTTTTCAAGTGTTAAAGCAGAAATTGTGTTTCCTATGACCACATTTTCTGTCAATCTGCTCTTAATATGTGCGCTTTCTTTACTGTGCTGTTGCTTACATTTTAACTTTACGGGCATTTGTGGAAAACATAACAGCTCCATCAGAACTGCTAGGCTGTGAGAACTGATTTACTTTTGGCCTCAGTTTGACCTCAGAAAAAGAAATCTGTCATCTCCCTTCCCTTATTTATTGAATAACAATTTAAACATCAGTTTCAGATTAGAGTATTTCACATGCCGTAACAAAAACCAGAATGTAGTCTCTAGCGTTTCATTTTAAATTAGTATCCTTCACTGAGATGATACCTCTGTCAAGTATCTTTTCAGCGAAAGGCTAGTCCAGCTGAAAAAGACTTACACACATTTGACAGCAATTTAAAATATTTAAAAGACAGACCAGAAGTTTTTATAATTCCTTTGCGCATTTAGCTACAGCCTTCATAATCCCAATTTCAATGAAGAACTAAAGCCAATGGTGAATAGCTACAGGATATTAATAGAGTAAGAACGACAGCAAAGATAGCTTTAAATGGGTTATTTCTTACAGTTGTTACTTGTTATTAAGAAAAATCAGTTAAAGAGTAGCTGCTTCTTTTCCCAACTTAGTCCAACTTCTTTCTGGATGCAGTCTCATCCCTAGCCTAAACTTCCCCCTTACTCTAGTGCAACTTCTACAGACCAGTATATTCCCCCATACATTCAACTCACATGCACCTTTGACATCAACACCTGTAAAAAAACACATCAGCGTCTGTCGCCTGGATATTTCTCCCTCAAATCATGCAAATACCTATGTACAAACCTAGAGAAAACATGGAGTTGCCCCACTCCTTGTTTCACCTTTTCACCCCAAGAAATTAACATGTTAATTATGCAGCACAAATCTAGTTAATATTTCTCATGGTTCACAAAAAAATTGCAGTAATTTTAAAAAAAATGTAGTAGATGAGGCAAATTTGAGTAAACCTGCTCACACTAGCTTTTTTTCTCCTGCTATTGCTTGCTTCCATGCTAGACAGTTCATACTTAATTTTAGGTGCAGAAGTTGTTACAGCTTAACTATAACTATAACTAATGAGAATGTCACCATATCATTTAAGCTTTTAGTAATGTCAGGCATTTCACTATCACTGGAATTTTTAAAACACTAACAACTGGCAAAAGAGAAAAGACAATTTAACAAAAATAATTAAAGTTCACGGTGTATGGTCATGTATTTCCAGAAATTAACTGCTTGTATTTCCACAAGTGTTTCAATGTTTCATGTGTTGCAATTTAAGACTTTTCTCTAAAATCTCAAGTTTAAGTCAGAAAATCCTTTTTACTTCAAATAAGGACTTTTTTTTACTAAAGATGAGCCAACTTAAAATAGAAAAGGTTGTACATACCTTAGGTTCTAGGAAGTACCCTTTAAAATACCGATACCAAACAGGAACTCCTCTGGAAAGCTCTACAGTAGCTTTCCATGATTGACTGTGAATGAGAAAAAAAAAAGGAGTTTCAAAATACAGCCTAAGAGCTACCTAAGACATATCTCTAAAATATACATAATCTAAAATAAAGTTTAGTTAATTGCTGCAAGAAAGGTCTTTACAAGCCAAACATGCACAAATCACAATAAATGCTTAGAACTGAAATCGCACTTTCTAATCTCTAGATCTGAAGTGCTCTAATAGAGCAAGAATTCTCATCCTCATTTAACAGATGGAGAAAACATAATGGAATAATTCAGGGACTCATCCAAGATCCCACAGCAAGTCACTGACAGAATTATAAATACATCCTGTGAGCTCTGTTTTCCTACATCATCCAAACAGCAAAAAGCAGGGCACCATTTTAAGAAAGCATTGAATTCCTCTGCTATATTTAAAATTTCTTCATATACACTCATGTTTATATACACACAAACCACTTAGAGTTCTAAGGCAACTCTCATTTTAAGTAATCATCTCCCCATCTCTTTATAGCCACAATAATCACTTGTATAGGTTAAAAAGAACATATAAATATCTCCTATAACTTGCTGTATAGTTATGGGATTGAAGATTATCTGTAGCAGTTTCTTATTCAAAATGTCTGCAACTACTGAAATATGCCACCCATGTTGGTAGAAGCATCATCTGTAACTAGAAAAGCATACCCAAGTTAAACGTTTTCTTAGACACATTCTTAAGCTTTCAAAATGCTCAAGGGCAACACAAGAAATTCTGGAAAGTTTTACTAACAGTATGTGTAGCTCAACAGTTTACAAACTCAAAGCCAGAATAAATTTGCTGCTCCCAAACTCCAGCTACTTCTAAGGGAACAAATAAAAAAATAAAATAAAAAATTAAAACCACACTAAACTTACCGATCATCAGTTTGGAGGACCACTGCAGCTTGTGGATTCCAATTTCCCAGAGCACTGCAGCTCCCGCATATTGCGAAAACCTCTCCTAAAAAAAAACCACAAACAAACAGAAAAATCCCACAATCATCATTACTCAAACCAGTATGGAATTAGTAAGTACAGCATACACGGTCAAACCTTTGACTATGACTATGTTAAGCACCCATCCAAACCCCTCCTTTTCAGTTCAGAAAGGAATTCAGAGCAACTTCTAAATCAAATGAAACAATTTAAAAAATAATGAAATGTACTTCAGCCTCTAAGAGGAAATGCCTAAATGTAAAGTTACCAAACAAAGTCACCTTAAACCAAAGCAGACATAAGGAAGTACAGCTAAATTTAAATTAACTCCTAATGGGGGGGGCAGGAACGACAGGCAACACCACCTTTTGAAAAAAGGTGAAAGCTTTCCAGAACCATCCTGCATGCCTCATCAATAAGAAAAGCAATGATTGAACTAACAGCTGAAAACTCTGACACAAAAAAGTAGCAGTCTTAACAAAAGCATCTGCAATGGTGATTTCACATCTTCAAAGTGGGAAAGCAGCAGCAATAGTGCTGGAGCCACAATAGTCTGAAGATACAAAGTAGGCAAAATGTACACAGGCACACTACCTTTTACTAAGCCAAATATCATAGCCAGAACTTCAAGTCTGAAATAACAGTTTTGAGGATGTACTTATGCCTCTAAAACCGGTTTTGTGTTTTCCAGCTATATCGGTTAACCTAAACAACCATGTTTGCTTACCAAATAAAGCTCTGCAGACCCAGGGGTTGCAAAAAATTTACAAAAGCCAGGAATTAAGATAATTTGATCCTAAAAACAGCTTACTGAAATAATTTTTATAACATCTTAAATTGCAATGCTTTTTTTTTTTTTTTAGAAAATCTTTTGTTTCAGACCATTAGAAAAAAAAAGTTTTTTTGGATGCTCCCAGTAAGCATACAAATGCAGACAAAAATCAGCTGTATGAGTATACTTACTATGCAATTTGCTGCACACAATTGTCTAGGTCAGGTGCTTTACCTTTTCAACTCTGTACTGCCGCACATAACAGCTTGTTTTTGTCAGGTGGTTTACCTTTTCAACTCTGTACTGTAGCACATTATGATTTGTTTTTACAGGTAGGAGATAAAGGGGGGAGGTAAGACTACCTGAATATCACAAAGTTCGAATTTCTGACTGGAAATATTAAAGAGAAGCTAAAGTTGTTTTAATATTGCCTTAAAATAGCAGCATTTAGTACATTTTAGTATATGCCAGCCAGTCTCTGAATTATACTCATCTAAATTATACTCCTCTTAGTAGCAGCTAGGCAGAATAGTTTTCTGGTCGTGTCTTTTAATCAAACAAAAGTGTGTGAACATTCAGTGAGTACTTACCGCTCAGCAAGGTACAACGCACAAAGGCAGCATTTGAACAAACTGTGCAGTCACCCCTAAACTCACATCAATGATTACATTGCAAGGCTGGATCAGAATTTGTAAAACACTGCTTAAGTTATCCCAGGAGAGGCATAAGATAAATGCATCATAAACTGGAAATACCTTTTCAAAGCCAATTCTAGACTCAGTGTGGTTCGGTTTTGCTTTGTTTGCACAGGAGTCCTCAGCTTCTCCCTCTCCCCTTGCTAGGGAACCCAGTGCTGCTACTGGCAGAGCTCCTTCAGCTATGGCAGAGGATGCTCCCCCAGGCCTTTTGCCCAGCCTCAAAGCTTGCAACAGCCACACTGATGTTGCAACCCCTCTGCTATGGCCAGCTCTGTTGGAGAATTTGTGTAGAGTTGGGAGCTAGAAGCTTTGGGGTTTTATTTCGTATTAGCTAATATTTGGCCACCTGGCAGTCTCTTGGTATGGGATGGTGTCCCAATGAAGACCTAAAAAGGAGAAAAAGCCCACAACCGGTGACTCTCTTCCTTCCACTAGGATCAGGTAAAAATTAAGCACTCCATGTCACTAAGATGTAAAAGTTTACATCAATGTGTCAGACTTCATCACCAGTGTTGACTCCAGAAGTGGTCTGGGTAGAGGGATTGTGTCAAAGCATCACTCATCATTCCTGTGTTGGTAGTGCCCTTTTATCCTGCCACTCAACCTTGGAACCACTGGCTTTGACAGTGATGCACACATTAATGCTCAAGTTGAAGATTCTCGTCTCACCTGTTAACTATTCACCAAGGTGATCTGACAAAATCAGTACATGACATTTCTAAATAAACTGGAAATTCTGCTGTCTGTAGAACTGCTAATAGCTCTGAAAACCTACCTCTCCTTTCACAAGGCTGCATCTTGCCACTGCTGCATCTCAAAGCACTTCTCCCACATCAAAACCAATAGTATCAATATCATCACAAGCAGAAGCAACCTTCTGTGTCACCTCTTTATGCTATACATACAATAAATATTTCCAGGTAACCCTTTGTAACCAGCCACTGAGGCAGGATCTAGTTCTTCCTGATCCTAATTTTTGCTGCAGATATAACAGCAGAAGAAAAACTTACACATCCAAAGTCAACTTTGCTAGTGACACTGCCATCTCAACAGTGGAAGCCAAACAGTAAACGGGGCAAAAAGAACACGGCTTGCAATACTCCATTATATAGCTACATCAGCGCTTTACAGCCCCACTTGATTTAAGGTCAATTTATTCTTGAATTTTAAAGTTCTCTCCAGGACTCTATAAAAACACTACTGCTTACTAAAGGCTTCATGTCCATATTGTGTCAATGTTCAGTTCCCAATTTTCCAATCAAATGGAAGAAACACAGGAGAGGTCTAACATGGGACAGATGTCAAAACTTTTAAAGTGTCTTTATCATTTTTTTCCTCAACTACATCAAAGACACTTATGCCATCTGGTATTTGTCTGTAACAGGAATTTTGCCCATCTGGACATGCTCCCACTTTCATCTGCTTCTGTTAGACAATCACCAATTATTTTTTGGTGACCTTTCCTCAAAGTTCCTAAATATGAAGGTCAAAGTAATAAGCAGAATTTATCAACACTAAATGGTGGTGTCCTACATGATCTGACACCTTGTGATCCTCATTTAGATTACAGAAGTTTTTACACATTTTTGCACAAACAGAATATTGAATTGAGCTGTATATTTTGTCTGTCCTGAACTCCTAGTAGGGGTCACATGTTGTTATGGAGAACTTTCAACAGGAATGCAAAGAGAATAAAAACCAGAACATACACGTCAACGCATGCCTGACTGCCATGGTCCAGGATGTAAATACTTATTCCCACGGAACAAAAAGTTACCACAGACAGAACACTGGTTTTAAAACAATCATAACCATTTCAGTTAGAATCAAAATCTCTAGCACAGTAGGAAACTGTTGTTTGAAGAAAAAGGTAAAAATTAAATCCCAAAACTAATTTTCAAAATCTTATGAAAAATTTCTTAGCCAGTGTATTTTACAATGACTTATCGTTCTAATAATTGAACTGACATGTTCTTTTACCTCTTCAGAAAAAGAGAAAAAGAGTTTCTGAACATTCTTCTATTCAGTTTTCGTCTATTTAAACCATAAAAAAGGAGAAAGCACGACTTGGGTACCTGGTACTGATGGTCCTCTCACTTCAAAAGTGACTTGCGAAGAGGTCATACTTGCAGGACGTCTGTCTTAGGATAACCAAAATCTCCTAGAGTGGGAGGAAAAAGATACTCATTTCAGGAACAATGCACTACATCTGTTGATGCCCTAAGCAAGAGGAAACAAATCCCACCACTTACAGTGAAGCAAGCCACTAGTGATGTTCCTGTTTGAGCAGTGAAAATAGAAAGCTCTTTAAAACTAGCAGCAGCCCCAAAAAATAGCATCCAGCTGCAGAAGACACTGTTGCAACACTTGCATGAGAAAAAGACTAAGACCTTTGGCACGCAGTACCTTCTGATTGTCTCCTTATGCTATTCTTTAGCACCCTCTTCAAAACACAAGAACGGCTTTATAGACAAGCACTACCACCTTGAAGGAAAAAGGGGAAGAACTCACAACAGATGACAGCTGTGCTGTCACAGGCAGCAAGCTGTTCATCACCTGGGACTCATCTTCCCTACCAAGACTTCCAGCGCTTCACATGGAGCACTAGCAGCTAGAAGCACCAAGCAGTCTTCAAAACATCACAGCAGGGATGGACCGCTTATAGCCTCTTGTCACCAGGGCAGCAGGTGGAGGATTGACCCTGCTTCAATTCTCTGCTCTCCTCCAGTACACAGTAACTTGATGTAAAAAAGCTGGAAGAATCCCACTCTTCCCATTACAGCAGAAACACTACTGATGTAAAATATTGTTTTACATTATTTATGAAAGTAGTAGTCATATCAAAGTCACAGTCTGGAAACTGCTAGATTAACTGTCATCATCCAAGTATATCCCTCTGGACATGGGCTGCAAAATAATAATACTAATGATAAACAGAATTAACTTTGCAATGCTCACAACCGATCAATTTCTTTATATCACTGTGGGTTGTGTTGATGGTTGTTTTTTTGGTTTTGGGGTGGCTGGATTTTTTTGTGAGTTTTGTTTGTTTTGGTGGTTTTTTGTTGTTTTTTGTTTGGTTGGGGTTTTTTTTAGGTTTTTAGGTTTTTTTGTGGGTTTATTTTGGTTGTTTGGTTTTGTTTTTTAAACCAAGCAAGTAGAATGTTTTTATTGCTATTTTTGACCAGGACAAAACCACTTTATTTCTGTAAAATATTGGTCAGCAATCAGTTGGTCAGCAGTGACAAGAAGAACTATAAGCACTAGAGAAAAATCTACCTTTCATTAGCTCTACTACAAGCCCTTGCCTTCAGAGGGCACAGGACAGTTTCACAGGTGCCCTGAAAGCAAGAAAAGCTTAAAAAAGTCAGATACCAAGGGTAGGAGGTAGCTCATAATCCTCATTTCTCCCAAGCAATTAGATATTTCAGGCCTGAAATTTAAACACCTACATTTTTTCTTCTGCATCTTGTCCTTCTCTTTTAATCTACTCATTTTCTAACTATTGGTGGCTTTACTTTATATTCCTTTTCCTCCCCTGTTTTTTCCCCCTCTCCATGTCAAGGGAGATGACTTTTCAGTGGTAAAAGGTGAGCAAGAAAATGGTAGCAATACCAATGTTTCTGGTCACATATTACAATTCTGCATGTAATCTTTTACAAGTAAGATTTCTGTAAGTGACAAAATCCCAAACTACAGAAGCTAGAAATAAGCACATTTAATAAACAGGAATTCCATGAAGGGCACACCCTTTATGAACTCTGTCACGTGTGCCATTAGGTGGTCTGTATGCTGACACATTCTAGCATTTATTTTTAGCAGTTATTTATAGACACAGAATCAAAGCATGTTTCAGTGCTGAAACTAAAACTGGACTTGCGAAACTGGTCAAGTACAACAAAAATCTCAGTTTGAAGCAGTCATTACAAACTACTAGTGTGCATTTATGATGACACTGAATAGTTCAGGGCCTTGGCTGTGTTCACCACCTGCTCTTGTTTGGAAACCCTTTAATTGAAAAGGCAGAAGAGCCAAAGGGGCAAAAACATCTTGCCAAAGACTACAAAGCAGGTCACTGACAGCTGAAGCCTGAACCCAGGTCCTCAAAGCAAGAACAGGCTTTTACTCGTTTTAAAAAAGCTGTTAGCAAAGCCCATGCAACATGACTCAAAATTAAACTTGACAAAAACCAGCACATCTCCAAAGTAATTAACCACCCATCCGCTCTTACAGAAAATTTGAAATCCTGTTATTAAGTCCATAAAGCTTTTAGCCAACCTTGTAAAAATTCTGTACATCTACTTGCAAGACATTTGGGGGCACTTCTAAGTCATCTATCAAAAGATTATTATTTTTCCATGTAACAGTAGTTAACTGTAAGGTGTTGGTTTTTTTTATAACCTGTCTTTGTAAAGCTGCCAAAATTCTGCTTAAAAGGCATTTTGTCTCAAAGACCTACTCAACCTGCCAAAGAGATGTATATCAGAAGAAAAACTCTAGTGTACATCACCAAACACATGTGATTTTTCTAGCAGGACTGCAGCTACAGGTATGGCACTTACATTCACATTTAGGGCCAAAGTACTACCCCTCATTCTGAAGGAACGTCTTTCCTAGCAGAGCACTGTAAGTTAACAGCAAGGAAAAAATAGATCTGCATTTTGTTAATGAATCAAACCTATGTTGTATATTATCATGCACTTATAAAGCATTCCGTACTTTCAAGACATTACATGAAAGCGTTTTATTTCAGAGAAAAAAGCATAAGTTTAACTGCCTAGATACTGATGGTCCTAGAGAAGAGGGAGTAGCTTAATTCCCAGAAACAAGCAGCAAGAAACCCATGGCAATCAAATCCTCTGACCAGCAGGTGTCAGGCAATCTTTTGAACCCTACGTTCCTTCCTTCAGTCTGCCTAGCCAAGAAAGCTGACAAAAAAAAACAGAGTCCCCTCAGCTCCCCTCCACCTGTAGGGATGCAGTGAATCCTCAGCTCAGAGGGGTCATACCTGTCTGCTCAGGGGAACTGAAACAAGCTACAGCAGTCACATTAAAAGCATTAAATGCTTCCTAATCAGCAAATATTAACAAAGTCAACTGAGCAGGTTTATGAACTTGAAGTCCTTCTGTAATGACCACTTTTAACAACCTCTGGGTTCAAACATATTACAGCTGAATTCACATCGGCTGAAACTACATGCACCCAAATGCTAGCCTGGAGCGCAAACATTGCCCCTCATCCTATGTCCCACATCCTCCCTTTGGTCAGCTTTTATGCACTGCAAATACACGCAAGCAAGTAACGAACACTTCAGTCTGTCATTGTCTCACAGAAGAGAGGTCTCACCCAGGCAGACATTCACACAATGAGATCAGCACTTCACTAAAAGAATAAAATAGTAATATTTCTCTACCTCGAGATTCTTGGTTTTACAACAGAAACATGATCTTTCCCCCACCATGTCACAGTTCAAATCTTACACTCTCCTCCTTTCACCAAGCTAACCCTTGCCTTTCACAATCTCTGGAGGCTTCCCAAGGAGGAGGTGAGCACACAGCAGCAGCACCCCAAGCCCTGGGGCTGCACGGACCTGCCTATCAACCTATCTCACTGTATCAAACAGGCTGTCTGCAAGGCTTCCAGAGCAGAGGCAGGATAAAAAGCCTAGCTACCAACCAAAAACTTGGGTAACATCATGTTTAAGGATGACTGCATAACACACAACACATAATTTTCAATGAAGGTAAAATACAGCTTTTTATCTTTTTAATTGGTTCATTTTTTTTAAGATATCCAGGTATATAATTTTTACAGGTAATTAACGGGTTTTTTCACAGTTGATTATAAAGACAGTTAAAAGGAGGCAGCCAGGTACCTAGGTGCCATGATATTCCTGTAATGCATTTTAATACTTTCTGGTTCTTAATGTAAGAACATTTTTAACCACCATCTTACCAAACTTGTTTGGCTATCTGTGGAAAAATAAAGACAATCTGTGCACAGACAGGCTCTTTCATACCATTAGCACACATTTCAACACAGACCACAGTGCAGATTACTGGTACTAGAGAAAGTAAATACAAGCTCTATAGAGATCAAAAGGACAAGTACTATGAGGCTGTAGTATTTTTGCTCTTATTTTTTTGATCTTAAGCAGACACTTTCCACCTTAAAAGTACTCACTCAAGAGACTTATCAACACTAAGGAGAGGTTCAACTCCAGTCTGAAGCAGGGGAGAGGTGCCACACTCCCAGCCAAATTGTTCCAGCTGAGAATGTGCACTGGCAGGAACACGGCCAATGCAGGGCACCACAGCCCCCAGCAACCTCCCTTGGGACACCTGCATTCGAACACCACCATGCACTATGGGAGAAGATACCATATTCACATTTTACCTTCTTAAAAGTTGTACTATATGCAGCAACAGAAAACCCACCATGCATGAGATCTGGTGCTATGCTGAACTAAGAGATGTAAGCCTAAGCACAAAAAAATGCCGATTTAAGATACAGCTCTCATTTTTTACTCACAGCATTAGACTCCTGAACACAAAAATATCAACTTGTGCTACTTCAGACTACACCTTTAACATTTAAATTATATCTATTCAAATGTAATTAAACTTGTAGTATGAAGAAGATTTTTGTTGCTTGTGGTGGCCCTAATAAGGTATCAGAATATTATAAAGTACATCTAAAGTAACAAATTACATATGTAATAAAATTAAATAATTTACAACACCTGGGTTTTAGAACAAGGTCAGAGGATATACTTGTCAGGACATTAACACCTGGAGGATAATTCTTTAGAAACATTACAGCATCAACTCCTTCATCTGAACCCAAGTAACCAAAGGTTTTTCCTGCCCTCTCCTTTCCCCTCACACCTCGACTGTGTGAGAAAGGACGGCCACAAAGTCAGCGGCACTGTCATACTGCATTGCAGTATCAACACTGTACAGAAAACAAACTTGCATACAAGATTTGGACATGCTGCTCTGATCCAGATGCAGAAATTTTACACTGACATTTAGAAAGAAACAATGCATGAGTACTATTTCTGAAACTGCATTATATTATATAGGAACAGATAAAAAATATCCTTAAGATGCTATTTTCACTATCGATTTAACTACCTGTTTGCAAGGCCTAGCCAGCTCAGGTAATCAAACACAATATCCCTATCTGACATACTTTGTTCACCTATAATGCATCTGCTTTATTTTAAATTACAAAAACAATGGTTTTCAGCATTTCTTAAATACCTGTCCATGTAGCAGACTCTTCTGTCTTAGCTATGTCACAGCAGGTTTGTAGACAAAGCTCTTGAAAAAGACAGGAAATGGCTGGGACATACTTGCAAGTAAACTAGAACAGGTTTCTCTTTGCTGATGTGTTTTTCATTATTAAAGTGTAGCTGACAAGATCTTAACCTGGTAGTAAATTATCTCTGTGATCATACTAACATTCTTCACTTAGAAATGACATGGACAAATAACACGTATCATGCTCCCCACAGCTCTCAATACAACAACAAACTACTTTTTAGAAGGCTTTTCAAAGGCTGTAACTATTTTATTGAGGAGCAAGCCGCTTCACCTGAAGAGATTAATTATGTGGCAGTTGAAACTAGTAGCAACTATTCAAAACAAAGCATTCCTTTGGTTTTTTAATATTTTTATAGTTATGTTACAGGCAACAGTGCCAGAATAGAAATATATATAGAAGTCGGTAAACAAAAATACATTTTATGATAAAAAGTTATTCCACTTATCAGCTATTCTACTCTACTGTTAACATTTAAAGTATTTCGAAGGCCAATCTCCTTCTGACAGTGAATGAATTCTAACACTAACACCCTGCAAGACAAGCTATTGAAAGGAAAAAAAAAAGAAGGCAAAATGAATCTGTGCCTCCTGCAACAGCCTGGTTAGGAAGCAGATCACAAAGTTAATCTAAACCCATCTAATTAGTCCACATGAGCTCAAGGATACTAAAGCACAAGCGTTAGCATGGTGAGTGTGCTCCTGTAGCCCCAAGCAGAGACAAGGAGCAGAGCGGCGCACACGAA
>NW_010210375.1:0-1328 GCF_000695765.1 Mesitornis unicolor
GGGGAAGGGGAAGGTGAAGGAACCGGGAACAGAAGTTGAGTCTGGGAAGAAGGCAGGGGTGGGAGGAAGTTGTTTTGATTTTAAGATCTGGTTGTATCTCCCATTGTTCTACTCTGATGTTGGTAACAAATTAAAATTGTTTTGTTTTTTATTCCTTATGATGAGTCTGTCTTTTGCCTGTGACCTGTTTAAGTGGTGAGAAGCCCTCCCGGTCCTTATTTTGACTAGCCCTTTTTTGGGGCACTGTGATGCTTAGTTATGCACAGGGTCTAAACCACGACAAATCCATACTGGATTACAGAAGAAGCTACATGTATTCTGGCTGGTGCTTTTAAGACAGCTGTTTATTTTGGCACTCTGAATCATTCATATAATGCAGGAAAAAAGAGATCTTGAACACACATAAAATGAAATGAGGCTTTGAAGTAGTATCAAGACTATTTTCCATTTTGCAGAGCATTAATTGAACCATCTCCATTTACTGGTTCATGTAGAGACCTACCTGGGATTTGATAAGTAGTACTCAGGAGTTGTCTTGCAGTGGGTAGCTTTATTTTTAATTTAGCTGGTATTTTAAACTGTTAGCTGCTTGTTTCAACTATTTTCAAAGGATGCTTAGTTTAGAAAAATATAATAGCAAGCCTATTCTCCTGTTTTGAAGTCAATATTTATGTGGGTTCTTCTCAGAGTATCAGCATATGATATTTGAGACAGAGTTTATTTCCTTGTTTCTTGATCCGCATTATCTTTCCTACATTAATTCTGATTGCAGTTGCCAAGGTTATTTTCCCCTTTCTATTGTGCACCATTTTGTGCTTTCCCAAGGCAGTCAATCATTCCAGTGGTGGTGTGTAATTTGCTTTGTGAACCAGACATCTTGCCATAAATGTATGTGAAACTGATTTCAGCTCACATCCAACATACTCCCCTCTGGTGATTATTTTTACTTTTCTGAGTTTAGTTGATGACTTCTGTCTGAGACAGACTTTACTAGTTGGCTGAACTTCAGGTGATACTATATTAGCATACAGACTTTTATTATGTGACTCAAGCTTACCAAACTCATCTATGCTGTTACAGTCACATATTCATACATTACTGCAAAAGTTAATTTTCACTCCTGCAGCAACCTAACTTGTTATTTGTTTATATTTTTAAATGGTGTCCTGGTTTGAGCTAAATAGATCTAATTTTTTATGTAGTGATTTTTACTTTTCAGCTCGGTCTCTTCGAAGTGGCTGAACTTGCTGAAAACTGGCAGTATGTTTTTCCAAATACTGTTGCTAGAAGTGATAATGTTCAAGGTCATTGTCTCACCATGGGTGCCA
>NW_010210376.1:0-6136 GCF_000695765.1 Mesitornis unicolor
CTCTATTCCCTTTTCTTAATTTTCCCCCTGGTAGGGATAGGGGACAATAGAGAGAGAGATATTTCCACTCGGAACTACTGGGATTGGGTTTTGTATATAAATATCTGTTGTCCCTTATTAATTCCCTTTTCCTTTCCTCTGTTGTTATGATTAAATTTGTTACAGTCTTAACTTCCAACTTTTTGCGGAGCATTTTTTTTTTATTACTCTCTCTCTATTTCCTTTTTCTTAATCCTCCCCCTGGAAGGGGTAGGTGCAATAGAGAGAAAATCCTGCTCTCTGTCTCTCTCTGACCCTTAAATGGAAACACCTTGTAAATATCTCAGGTAATGAGGAATTATTTAAGGAAAAAGTGAAGTCCACAAACTAGCCTGTACTATTGTTTTGATTTTATTTTTTTCCCAGAGGACATCTCCACAGCTACTTAATATTTCACTTATAGTCAACTCATTTTCTGTCCTTTATGTCTAACACCTCCTGTTATAAAATGTTTTATTTGCAAACCACCCCGGTGCATTTCACAGATGAATAACATCACAGGCAAATATTTTTATTATAAATTTACATGTAAATGCAGCAGCAAAAAACCTCCACCTACATTTTATTCATGCAAGCATTTGCCTCTATTCTTACAATCCATGCCTAAAATAAGTTCTTTAAATTAAAATCAGGCCATAAAGTTTTCTCATTTGGCCTTTGATAATTAGAATGTGAATGCCAAATACAGAATGACATCTTCCATTACTTGCTGCTAAACATATGCTACAATACAACTAGGGATAAATTGTATGCATACACATTTTATTACATGACATTGTCATATACTGTACCGTAACTCCTTTGTGTTACAAAAAGCAATAATAAAACTGAAACTCAGTAATTGTAGACTTTGCATACAAGCTCCACAAGGAATACTTTCTTTCCTCTCTCTTTCAGTCCACAAAAGTGATTGCATAACAAATTATGTAGCTGTTTTTAATGCCTAACTGGACATGGCTTCTTTATAGATTTTGTAAATTTAACATTTCTTCAATTGCCCCCCGCATCTTGGCAGAGTTACAGAATATGGAAATGTACTAAGTAGATCTTCTCAAATCCTTCACAGCATTGTGGTCTCATTCTCAGAAGAACTATTTCTAGAAGACTCCAGAAAAGCAAAGGAAATCCAACATCAAGGGATATAGTATGACTTGTATGGTGGATTTGCTGTGGCTACCTTTTTGTTAACTGAAGCCCTCTTCCTAATTTTCAGAGTTGTGAAAACACTCAGACATTTGCAAAATAAATCCAGTTTTGAGAAGGATGAAGGGTTGCTTTCTGTGGTGTCTGGCCTGTCTCTTTGTTCCCATTTCAATAGAGCTGCCCTCACAGTTAGTTTTACTTCCAACCACAGTACATGGATCACCATTGCCTACAGAAAAATCAGAAGCCCTTGTTCTGCAAATTTAATCTGGTCAGCAAGGCTTTGCAGCTGGTGAGCTCCTAAGCTGTCAGGGAGCTGTTTCATAAATTGCCTGGAGCAAACACTTGTGGCATAGTTTGTTGTCCCAGCTACATGTCTGTTCTCAACAACAAAGTACTGAAAAAGGACATAGGCTTGAATTTCTTATGTTAGGAAGTCATAAAGAACAACAATTAACATTTACCACACTCTAAAACCTGTTCATTCTGCAAGATGTCCAATCTTTATTTAGTTGTCACACAGAAGGTACGTTGGTGAATGTGGCAGCTCTTGACAGAATGTGGTCAGTCAAAGTTAGTTTATGATGAATAGATGCATTCATTTCATCTATAAATTATTTTCTGTAGACTTTAAGCCCTATCCTAAAAAAATAAGAGCTTCTCTTTTTGTCTTTTCTTTCCATAGGATTGTCTCTGATTATATTGCTTTATTTTATATGAACAGTTATTTTTGGAAAGAGATAACTCTTTTTTTGAAAAGAATCTTGCTGATGTGTCCTTATTTGGCAGATGAGAAGCCTCCCCCCTTCCCTGCCTCACCCATCTTGGTTACGGACAACATGTCAGAATAACGTCCATTTTTCCCATTGCATTTGATAGGATATAATGCTTTTGCACAACTCTTATTTGGGCAGTGATTCTTGCAACACACTAAAACTCCACATAGGCACCAGCAGTAAAGGTAGTGACCAGTCCATGCTGTCACCACTTATATATAGTATAGAAATGATAATGTCTCAACTTGTGAAAAAAACAAGTCCATGTACTGACAGTCCTAAATGAGGCCAATGTCACAGAACAATGTCATGAGACAAGCCACCTCTACCAAAGAAATAATAGCCATTGCTTGAGACATATTTGGCCTCAGGTCTTCTGACTCTTGGACTTTGATACAGTTTTACCAGTTCTTGCTGAATTGGTTTATATGGACTTTTCAGCAGCTGAGCTGTTTTATACAGGAGCCTTACACGGAGCATCCATATCCACCACACTTTGTTTTCTAGATTGCCTCTTTGGATGATAAACCCTGTAGGCAAAGATGAACAGAAATGGAGCTATTACAGTGTCACATCTAAAACTATCAGGAATCATGAGGTCAAAAGTATGCGCTTTCCAGGATGTTGGGAAGATATCAGCTCACCTTCTAGTAGCAAGGGAAAACTGATATCTGGTGTCTAGGGTTTTTTTTTCCAACTTGCAGAAGGTTATCTTGGGTTAATTCAGGCTCTTGATATATTCAGTAACTGACAAAGGTGAATTTTCACCAGATCAATGCAATAAACGTTTAGTTTCCTATGTTATTTCCAGCAATCCTGAGGACAAAGTGTGATTAAAACATTTCTGCTTATAGTTCCCAAATCAATGATGTAACTGAATAAATTTCCCTCTTTCCTCTATCGATCTCTCTCCTTTTGCTTTATTTCTTGCCCTTTATTTCCAATCTTCCTAACTAGCTGACAAACCCCAGGTTTTGAAGATTTTTCTAAATTTGCAGCATGGTTTGCAGGGTAAGGTACTTTATTTTCACTTTGCTTTTTGAATGACTGTTGCTATCTCACTCCTGCCAAGTTCTACATTAGTCAGACTTTAACATCTGCATCATACAAATACATATGTTCCGAGTGAAAAAATTTCAAACAAATTGCAGTGTACAAGAGTCAAGCCTTTATCTTGATGACATACTGACACATCCTTAGCAGCATATCCCTAACGAAGTTTTGTAATTAAATCATGCAAGCCAGTTAAAGATCATTGACCTAATTACAATGACAATTACCACTAACATTTTGATTTTTGCTACTGTTATTTCATCACTATTATAGAGCTAGCCCATCATAATGACCACAACTTTCTATATCATTGCCATATCTTTTTCATATTCTTTCACCTGAAAGACCTAACTGCACTAAGTATCTTTTTCCAATCTGAAAGAAGGGTTTTCACTTGGATAATTTATCTCAGTCCTTGTGGGATTTCTTTCTAGAAAGAGTTATTAATGAACTACTATATAAAAAAGTGATCAACTATGTAAACAGTTTAAAATGAGTGGTTGTGTGACCTTTATTTATTCATGAGGTGATGATTTGCTAATAAAGAAACACAAAATATTAACAGTGCCTACTCAAAAGAGCCTAGATTTTAAGAAGGTAAGGGCAGAGAATGTAGACCTCCTGAGAAAGTCACAGTAGGAGCTGATGACCAGTAGAATTCTCCTATGTACTTCTTGGTTTACTTTTAAAAGACTTATTTCTGCGATTCACTCCTCATGAGAGACAGAGGAAACTATCTTAATAGAATGAAATAAAAAGTTTTTTCCTTATGGAAGTAGTGTGGAAAGAGTTCAAGATTCAAAGCTCAGTTCCTTAATTCATGTAATTCATGTAGACACATATGTAACATTAAACACATCAGTTCTTCCACCCTCCCTAGCTGCACTCGCAGCCTTCAAGCTGGTTGTCTGCTTTGTTCAAGGATCCAGGCACAACATACTATTTCCATACTAGGGAGAGATTACAGCTATGGCACTGGTCTGCAGAGTTGCCCTACTGTTTAGCATTTGTGTTAGCTTCAAACTGTATTGACAGAGCCCTAGAAGCTGATAAATAACTAAAAGTTGGAGATACCACAGGTTTTCCAGTTCACACTGTTTTGCTTTTAGCTAAACAATGCCATCCATATTCTACAAGAACAAGAGGCTCTGAGATCAAATACATGATTTCTCGTTTGAGTACCCGGTCTGACCAAAGTCTCAGTGGAGGTCTTCTCCTTTTCTGTGTGCAACCCATTAACAGAAAGAATTATCTATGCTTGTGTCATTTAATGAAAATGAATGACTACTAAGAAAGCTCTGAGAGACTATTAATATGTAAGAGTTCAAAAAAATACTGCTTCCTGCCTTCTTTCCTTCCTTTCTTTTATTGTTTTTAATTAATGCATTTTAAAGTTACTGAGGAACTATGATCAGTATCACCTGGAGAGTAGTAGGAAAACAAAACAAAACAAAACAAAACCAACCTTTCAGATGATATTTCTCAACTTTCCCCTCAAAAAGTACCTATTGTTCTCCAAATAATGAGTGCATGTACTAGATTTTGAAGGATCACAGCAACATATTATGAAAAAAAATGTGAGAGGGAACTTTTAGCATTTTCTTTGCTTTCCGTCTGGCTTCACTAAGCTAGTCTGCTGGATGGAAGCAAGCATAATTTCCTACCTACCTGAGGATCCTAAACAGCTAAAAATCTATTTGAAAATTGTTAATTCTAGTTTTGTGGTTATTTCTGGTAATTTTTTTTCAATTTGAACTCTATTTATGTGGAATTATCAGAAGAAATGAAATTTTAATTTCCAATGCTGTCATCCACGTGAACTACCTACAGTAAGTAGTAAAATTAGAGACCTTAAACAAAGTAAAATTAATGAATGGATACTTTAGAAGTTTTAAAACTGCTAGGAAGAGAGAACATTTCTTTTTATCACTGACTTTTTCTTGCTTACTCAGTTCTGTGATGGATACCTTTATAAATGTCACAATGCAACAGCATTATTCTAGATGCTTAGTATTTATTGTGAGCTATTTCAGCCTCAGGTTTTATTTGAAATAAAGGAAGTTTGGTGTTTTAGGCAATATGAAGCCAGACTCTGCTATGGTAAAAAAAGATAGAGAAGCATTTTTGCACGCAAAGTCCAAACACATCAGCCTCCAAGCCCTCACTAACCCCAACACAGACTCTTTCTTCAAAGGCATTTCTTCCTGAGGGCCTGTCTCATTGGCTAAGCTAGTAGAGAAGAGTCTCAGAAGAAAAAAGCCCCCAAAATACCAAGCTTACGAGAAATAAGAAATCATTTCAGGAACCCAGTATGCTGGAGTGGGTGCAAAAATAGACAAATAGACAGGCAAACCAAGAAGATAGTCTTGATGCTTACTTCATAGGAAGCCTCAACATAAACATCTGAAAAAAAGCCCCATAGTTTCTGGAATTCTTCATGCAATGTATTGGATTCTTCCTCCAAAAAACCCCTTAAACTAAAGCAATAATTTTATTTTTTCTTCATAAACAAATATGCTTAAATTCCTGGGAAATCCTCATTTCTTGGTTCTTTTTTCAGGACACTTGAAGAGAGTGTGTGGGTTCTCTCCAGGGAGTCTGTCCTGAAGACGTGCAAACACAGCCAGTATTGTCATGCTGCCACTTTTCATGGTGTTTTTGTAAGTCTCAAAACATATGGTGTTTTTCTTAAAGCTTCAGCTACCAGGGCAATGACTGTTAGCTGTTTACTTAGGTTATTTAATAACAGCCATGGAGATTTTAATATTGAAGCATTTTGCAGGCCTGAATGTGCGTGAGGCAGAAACACATCAAATCCTGATTTTGCAAGTGAAGAACCAAAACCATGGAAAGATTAAGAAGTGAAAGGTCATACAGGAAATCTGTTGCATGCACCCAGGTTTTTGCAAGTCCTTTAGGCTTGTGTCCATATCACTGATTCATATTTTATTCAGCTTTCATGTAAGATTAGGCTGAGGTACTTAATGCCTTCTTTGCCTCAGTCTTTAGTAGGAAAACCAGCAGTACTCTGGGTACCCAGTCCCCTGAGCAGAGGGACAGGGATGGAGAGCACAGTGAAGCCCCTATAAACCACGAAGAGGTGGTTAGTGACCTACTACACCACT
>NW_010210377.1:0-15273 GCF_000695765.1 Mesitornis unicolor
TCCCTAACGTTCTGTGATTCTGTGAAACTACCTTCATATGACTAGACTATGAAGTAGCAGGTGTTCTGTTTATATTGTGGAGTTCTGTGTCAAAAATTGCATGAGGCTGTTAACTGACGTCACACTGACTATTCAGCCACTGAAAAGACTATTTTTGGGAAACAGATTTGCCTTTCTGAAACTTTGCATTTACTAGTGACTCAAGTCACTAGTATTAAAGTTACTAGTTATTCAAGACACTGACCACTAAGGGCTACACTCCAGCATGTCAAAAGCGCTATTGCCAGTAACATTTAGAGAGATTAGATGGCTCGGGAAACAGAACCGTAGTCTTCAGAAAGTAAAGGAAAGCACAGAGGCTACATCTATAAGCTTGACAGCTGACATAAGTGCAGTCCACGGATCTCTTGACAAAATGCAGAACACATTGCAAAACATTTCCATAGGGTTATGCCAATGTAGCAGTGGCAATGGAGTGTATTTAGCACTGATACTGATGCCATGCAAGACAACCAGTGGAACTGGACTGCACTTGACCAATAATTTGATTACATCATTGAGGACACAGATGAATGAGGACACAATGTACAGTTTATCCCTTCTCTGGAGACTTCAAGTGTGAATGAGATCACTGATTATAACCAGACTAGAGACACTGAGGCAGAAGTGCAGTGTAAACATCTGTAGACTGAAAAGCTCCAGGCAAAAAATTTCTATGTCTGAAACTGGGGTCCATTACTCAAAATCATGCTTGGTAGGCATTCTTATTTGGTAGGCAAATGAAGTAGGCTGCCAGGTGACCAGATGCATATCCTTAAACAACATGGTTTTACAAAAAGTAGTGTTTTCCTGTGGTTCTTGAACCACTTGAAACACTTCTTGTGTTTGAAATATTTAATTTTCAAAGACTACAAATTCTTCAATAAAGAAATCTTTATATACAGGTAATTCATCCATACTTATGGCAGGAAGTCATTATCCTTATGCTCATTACAAGGAAGGGGAAGAGGAATCATAGAGAAGAGAAGTGACCTGATGTTTCCCCAACAATGTAGCAACAATGCCAGGAACAGAACCAGGACATCTGCTTTGCTGACCAGGCCTCGCTGCCTGCCAGATGTGAAAACTGAAAAGGATCAGAAATGAAGAAACAACCCTACTACAGTAACAAATAAGAATAACTAACTGGAGGTTTAGGAAGAGGACAAACCTGCCAGAGTAAAAAAAAAATTATGCCTGACTTGCTTTCTATGCAAGGATATAAAACCAACCACCTACATAAGATAAAAGCTTGGTTTCAATGTTACGAAGCTACATGGGCACTTTAAGTGACAAACTGATTTGAGACATGACAGTAGTTTCATAGAAATAAGGGGTTATTGGTTGTCCAAAAGTGCTAGCTGTATTTGTGTGTGTATACTATGTGGCAGTAAGCCATCCTTCTGTAGCACCTCTTAGGAGACTGATGGAGAGGACAGGAATCCTACCTAAGAATTAGGTAACACTGAATACCAAATACTATGTATGAATGAAAATTCAGGCACATGATAAATGGCTATTAGTTTTGGAAAACATTGTCAAAGACAGATAGGAGACCAATATGAAGAGACTTGAGGGAAGAGGAAAACACTGGGGAGCAATGAAGGGCAGAAATAGTCTGAAATAGTCAGAATAGTCTGAAATGTCTTCGAATATTTTTATCTAGTCTTGCTTTGTCCCACACACATAAAACTCAGAACAGCAACACAGTCTAAATTAAGTTCAAGGACGCCCTTTTGCTTCTTTCAGCAAAATTTTCCTGAAGATACCAAATAACTATAACCAATTTCCTTCATGTACTCTTTTCTCTACAACTCCCTAGAAGGAGAAAGTAAAAACAAAGCAGAAGCAGTACAGAAAACACCACCAGTCCTCATAGATTTCCTATTTGAGAGATACATGTTCAACTCAGTGCAGAAGGTGAGATGGTAATTATAACACTAACACCTGGAAGAGCACACCAACAAGAGCGCGTTACTGCCGCAGCAAAATTGGTTTCCTCCCTGCCATTTCTATTACCAAACAGATAAAGGTTGGTTTACAGACCTAGCAGCCAAATACAAGCAGTTGAAATGGCATAACTCACTTTTTAAGTGTGCCCATTCTTACAACATTTCAAGCTATAAGTCTTCTAGTCCACTTGAATTTACCATTTTGTCCATGAAGCCACATGTATTATACCAGATGCCAATGTTTCTGCTGACAACAGCAGAGCAATCAATTTGGACAACTGATTTGACCAAACACAGATCTGAGAAGAAACATTAAAATTAATAACATGTAAAACAAGTTACAAAGAGACACACAAGGTGATGTTTTATATTGAAAAATTTGTAACTTAAAAACATCATATAGTGGGAGGTGAACCCAAAGGGAACTGAGCAATATTTTTTCAATGCTACAAAGCTCCTATTTGTTTCTAGCAATGAAACCGGAGAAAAAAAAATGAGGTTCTAAAATTCTGACACTAATATTTATTCAAAATGTGTTACTGAACCACATGCAAGTTTCGCCTATCCCAAACCCTGGACACACAGAGAACAATGCAGGAAATTCCATATTCCACTGAGGGAGGATAAAACATTTTAGCATTGTTTTTTCCCTTTCTCCGCAGCCCCTTCTGTAGTGGCAGCTGTTTGAAACTCATAAGGTTGAAATCTTAGAGTAAACATTAGAGTGCTGAATTGTAACTGAGAGGAAATGAAAAGGCAAAATACATCTTTTATCAGCCCGATTTTATGTATGTGCATGTGCATGTGTATGTGTATGTGTTTACTGACAGACACCTCTGCAAAACTTCAGCTCTGTCACCACATCAACCCGTACCTGTTCAGCATCTGCCCTCCTTGGGACATCTACTGCTTAAGCACCTGAGTGCCACGATTATACTGAGAAATTAGGGTCCTGCAAAACTATCCATTCAGCAAAAAGGATCTGCCAGCAGGGATTCAATTTCAGGATTCATCCCTTAGACTGATTTTCTTTTAAAGATAATGCTCTCTCTTTTCAATCTCAGTTTAATCCTTTAGAGTAAATGGGGAGACTCTTTTTTCTGATAAGAATGTTAACAGTTTTCCTATTTTTTGCCTTCCAGCAAATTGCTTTATCTCTTGTACCACAAAATGTATTGTATTGGAAATCTAAATGGCATTATATGTCTAATCAATCAGTCCTGTCTTTTTCCATTAGTCTAGTTGTCTAAATATTGAAAAAAGGAAGACTGGAAGGCATTTCTATAGTCTGCCAAAAAAAGTTTGAGATAAATTTCTTCATAAGCCATACCAAAAGAAAGCATTCCAAAATGTATTATCTACTTGAGTAATTTCAGAATAATACTTTGTAACACCTGCAGAATTATAGGCATCTTTTGTATTGCTTATGTATTTTTATTATTCATTCCCTTCAAGATAAATATAAAGAAATAAACAGCATTATTTCTCATTCTATTTTGTTAGAAATAATGAAAATGTAACTTAAACTTAGTCAAGCTATTCAGAACGTTCAATATATGTATATGTGATGTGAGCAGTGTAGTTAAAACTTTTCACAACCCTTTTATATTTCAGCAAGCAGTTATGCTTGTAAAAATATCAGCAAGTTTTAGAAAATGATATCAGAGACTATTACACACAAAAAGCAATTAGCAATAAAATAGCTGATTATGCACTCAAAAGTGACAGGGTTCAACTTAAAAAAAAATGAGAGGGAGAAACAACCATACTAATTAAGATTAAATAGCAAAAGAATTGTGACAGCATTTCCTTTTGAACTCTAAAAAATACATTCTGTCTCTGAAGTAGTGAATACTTTGTCAGTCGTATCCTGCTGCCTTCACTCATATGTGATCACATATTATCTTCACAGAGTATTCTAGTGGAGTGAATGGGACGCCTTCTGAGGTGAGATGCTGCTCGAGATAGGTATGTGTAAATTGTCTGATCCTCTGGAGAATGGGAGAAAAGCCCTGGGAATTTCAATAGCAGTCTTTATAGGAAATTTTATTTTTTATTTCACTCTAAATAATTGGATGCAACTCAGTAATACTTTTCTATTGTGTATATCAAGAAATTACAAATATTAATCAGCACTCTTACATTCAAGGACCTTACTGGACAAACACAGTTCAAAAGACACAGCTGTTGTGCCAGAAACTGATACAATGCCGCGGCTGTAGTTGCATTTTTGCAGGGATAAACTTATAAAATGAAACAACTGAACATAACATAATTTCCAGAAAAGTCTTCAACAAAACAAAGATTTTTCTAAATGCTGATGTCACAACTATAAAATTTTGTTAATGGCAATGAGTATTATTTCAAGATTCAAAAAATATTCAATAAAGATCAAAGCTTCCATTTAATTTTTAGCAAGTACTTTAAAATTTCATGTTCTGTACTTCTAATCACAGTCTCTTGTTACATATGCTAAAAATCTGTATTTGTACCTTCACTTCTTTTTCTACATGAGGTTATTTCATTACCTCATTTAATCACATTGATATTTATGTCTAGATACAGAAAAATTAATATGGATTTTTTTAGGAAAACAATCAACTCCTGGCTTGGATTTTTCCATAGTATACTTAGCCTATTATCTCTGTCACTATTTACAGGCATTATAAAAACATGCACATTTAAAAAGGATACTGCTCCAGCTTACTCATCAATGTTTTTAGAAAAACCTAAACCTTCAAATATATCTGAATTACTAATAATGCTATGCAATGTGTGTTGTTTTTTTTCTACCTGCCTTTTCTATCACAAGATTTTCAAAATGAAGGCATAAACAGAGATCAAGCCTGCTTCTTGCAATGTAAAAGCTGATTACTTGGAAGAACTCGAAAGAGAAGGAATTTATTCAGACTGAAAGCATTAAAAGCAATTCAAACTTTCTGGATTACATCATTGGAAGCAGTATGTAATTTGTTCCAATTGATGTCATTTGCTCACATAAAGCCATTATTTTACAAAGCACCTTAGCACATTTATTCTTTCCTTCCTCCTAAGACTCTGATCAGACTCACTTGCACCTGACACATGAAACATGTGGGAAATACAATGCAAAAGAATCAAGTCTGACAAATATATTTTGCCCAAACCAAATTAATAGTGATAGATAAAATTCTGCATCACATGTATTTTTAAGCATCTCCTTGTAACTGAAAACGTGAAAAGAATTGTCCACATTCTGTTCATACAATGACCTTGGATAACTTAGATCTGTTCTTGTGGGATTTGCAGCTCTTTTCCTGAATGGATGCAGGATGAGGTAATGCCATTCAGAAGGGGCTGAGCAGTGAAACGTTACATGCACAACTCAAATATCCTGGCCCCGGTTCTAACCTTGTGATTATATTTAACTGGGTCAGTGGAATTTCTCAACTTCCCCTACTTGTTTCTTTGCTTCCAGATTTCAAGAGTGCCAGTTGCATATGGATAATAAACTAATAGACAGCATTTCAGAGTAACACTACAATAACATTCAACTGCAAGAAACACAGGTTTGTGCTGCTCCTTTACACCGTGGCTGGTAAACTGCAGTGTGACACCCCCTGTGCCTTGCTTACTCACTTATGGCAAGGGTAGGCCCTTACTGTTTCACCACATCAGCAAGACAGCCACCCAACTGAAAGTAATGTTTTTAATTACCAAATTATATTCCTTTTTAAAAGTGCTTTAAACAATAGAATCTGTCTGAAGCACAGGATAATAAGTTGCTAAAATTACTCCACGGTCAATTAAAATCAAGCAACTTCATTGTATGCCTTGAGAACTGAATGAAGTTTTGAAAAAAAATGGTCTATATCATCTGACCTGTCAAAAAGAAAATGTCACATTTAAAAATCTCTGGAATAATAGTGGCACAAACAATGCAAGTGTTACTATAATACAGGCAAAAGATGAGCATGTGTTAAGTAAAACAGAGGGTATCTGTCTCAAGCAATTTACCCCCAAAATACGTCATGCTAAATTTCTAAAACCTCATAAAACTGAACTGTCAGTAAGCAAAAATTCGACAGGGCATATGTTTGTGCCATATTAATCATAACATCCATAAACAACTTTCACAGATCTACAGATATATAGGTAGACAGAGATTAGTTTCCTATTCTGTTTTCTTTGCACAAAGCAATACAGAAAAATCACAAGCTAACTAGTAGAAGGCTATACAATGTAGACTTTGAAGTTTAAAATAACTCCTGAGACTTCAGTTTACTTCTGGCAGTAATTTTAAGTGCATACATCTTGTGTCTAAAAAACCCCATGTCAAATTAAGAAAAGAAAACAGAAGTAATAACATTCCCCCTTACCTTCTTTGTCTTTGGTGGGTCACTGGTAATTTTTTGTCTATGCCTCAAATCCTGTTTATGAACCATTTTTTAAATGTAACTTTGGAATGGCATGTCTGGCAACACTATAAATCACAAATACAGCATAAATAACTGTATACACACACATCATGGAAAGGCACATACTTATGGTTTCAATCCTGTGTTTTCTTTAATAAGAATAAAAGTTTGGAGTAGAGAAGACCATAAAGCATGCAGAACAATGACAGTGCTGCATATTCTCCCTCAAGTGCAGACGATACTAAAGCAGATTTTAAGATAAAGATGAAAATTAAACCTCATTCACTCCTCCTTGTTCCTCTTCTGGGAACACCCCCTCACACACACACATCACCAGAAAAAAGAGAAATACCAAACATATTCACAGTATAGAAGTTATTTGCAATTTCTCGCACTGTGTGATCAAATGCTAGCTAAGTTATTTGCAGAGAGAAACAGCTTAAAGGCTTTATTTCTTTTCTAAACTGGACATAAGTTGACAGCCCCAATTAAAATTAACACTTCTCCACTTTCCTCTGCTATAACGAGTTTTTTCAACAGTACATGAGACTTAACAATTCTTCACATTATAGGACTAGTGGAACATCAGAAGTTTTACAGACAAACATGAGTGCAAATATATACAGATAAAACCCTTTCTTAAAACTTCCACTAGAAATCAGTGTTTACAGAGGTAAAGTAGAATTTTTTGCAGTCCAAGGTTATATATCAAAAGTCAGCATGCCTTGGACATTTCCCCTTTCCAGTTAAACCTTAACTTACCTTGCATAGTCAAAATCAGCTAGTGAATCTAAGCTGCTAGAAAACAGTTCTTTTGTCCACTATCTCAGATTTATGTGCCTTTTTTTTTTTCCATTCTGCTGCCATCTGCTGGCAATATATTTATTTTCCATTTGATAGTCTGTTGTATCACTTATCACTGTTACAATATGAACCTTATTTTCCATGTTTCTTGGCCAACCAATCAGGTGCTGCTGCACTTCCAAGTAAAAAAATTTCAGTATCAACAGCCTGTAAGTTGAGATGAACATGACTTTTCTTGTCTTAGAGAAACTATACCTCTAAAATGCTGCCCATAACAATACAGCATTTCATATTTGTATCTTTTCCAAAATTACAATTTCTTCCAGATTATTGAGACTATAACAACATTTTCAACCACTACTAAAACTTTCTGAATCTCTTATTGATTCTTGTCAAAGTACAACACTGTCTCTTGAAGTTTATATGCTGCTACTTCCCCTTTAGGTTTTTGTGCATTTTCTGATAAAATTCACAAGAGCAGTAAAATGTTATCCCACGACCTAAGAGCATAATAAATAGGATGCAACATAATATAATTTCAAAAAACTAAGGCTAGTGAATTGTGCAATGTGCAATATTTTTATGCTAACTAGTTTTTAATTAACAATTTACTTTAATAAAGTAATAATAAAGTATTTCATTACAATCTACTAATCATGGTATATAAATCACGCTTATCCAGTAAGTAAGGCATAAGCAATGCAAAAACCAGAAAATAGCTTTATGTAGTCAAACCCTCTGAAGTAGCACTGATATTCTAAAAGTAACAGAAGCACTTTCTAAGAAGAAAATGTAAGTATTTTAAATCTTAAACTGAAAAGTTATGTGGGCTAGCCCCTGGATTACAGTTGCATGTAGCTCACTAGTGATAGGGGACAGTGCAATTGGTTTTCCACAAGTGTCATGGACAGCCACAAAACAAATTATAAAAGACATCTCTGAGCTTATGCAGGCAACCTTTGTTTTGTCCGCTCACTTGCAGAGGTACAGATTCCATTTCTCTAGAGAAGAAAGCCACTCTTTTCAATAACCACTAGCTAAAGTTCAATATCTGCAGATCTGTCCCAGGGATTACACTGACAGAGCTCTTCAAGGAGCCTGCATGTGTTTGTTTAGCCTTGGCTTTGCTTTTGCATTGTCAGGTCTGTTCTGTAGCAACAAGATCTAAGCTTTGCAGATGTAAACTTGTTCTTTTCAAACAACAGGTGCACATAAATGAACTGCCATGCCCTGTTTCAAGGCATCAAACTAGCCCTTTCTTAGTCTCACTAATTTGGCTAAGCACATGAGGAACTGGGTTCTCTCATACTGCATGGACCACAGTGAGGCATCGGGTCACAAAGGTATAATTTTGTCCAGCTAAAATCCACAAAAGCTTCTGTTACAGAAGCGATCCAGGAGCAAGTAGATCTTAATACAAATGGAGCATCTGTACAGCTTTATGCACAAACTGAAACACACTTTCTGTGACTTCTTCCAATTCAGCCATTCCATCAGGTCTTCTCATTCCCCAGTGCTGAGCTACACCAGCGTGACTCCATGGAAATGTTTCTGCTACCTCAACACTGGAAACACTGTTCTATAAAGAATTCAGTATGCTCATCAGATAAGGCAAAGACTTCTAAGGCAAAAGGCCTTTTTTGAGTTGTGAGACTGGTAGAGACTTTGCTGACACAGACTACCTCCAAATCTTGAGTGCATTGACTGACCTGAAGAGCCAAATAACATGGAAATGAAAACAACCAGAGCCCTATCGGTCCAATTTCTTCATCAGCACCAGTGAACGTATTTTATTCCCATCTTACAGTTTGTGAAAACTTCGTGGGCTCATCTGTGTGCACAAAAATATATATGTTCAGGTATATGTGTTTATATACGTAGGCCATATTGGAATACTTGAGTCATTGACAAAATTTGTTGTGTATGAGAAAGAGAGAAGGACTAATGGTATGGATACATAGTCTGTGGTAGAGGAGCAAAAGGAAAAACCTATGAAATAATAAACTAAGAGCTGTGGTGAAGTTTTGAAGCACACTAAGAGCAAGAGTTCTAATTTAACAGCAACGAGATTTGAACAATCTGCTCTTGGAAAAGCTGATGCAGAATGGCTATTTTTGATGCATAGGAGCCCCGGTAGAGCCAAGCAAGGGATGCCAAGTTTAGATACAGCTGTTAATGGAAGAGTCTACGTCAGAACTCAGTTAAGTCTTGGTTCCATCCTCAGGTACGTTACCAAATTTCAGGGAAAAGAATTTAAAGAGAGAATGCTCATCTTATTCAGTGCTTGTGCCCTTCTGCAAACGACCATCCTGGTGCATTAGAAGTATTTCAGTACTTCAGCAAATGCCTTACAGAATGGATACCTCTAAAGAAAGTCTGGTCTTGGTTGAGGCAAAGACTGCCATCAAATTCTCAAGGCTCTAGAAGAAACACTTGAATAGGGATAAGACAATAAAAACAAGAAAGACTTGGGAAACATTATTTTCAGTGCATTTACAGTCTCAGAGACTAGATATTTAATACAGTATTACTTTAATTTACATTTGTAGTTCTCCTATTTTACTTGTTAGAAATATAATAACCTTTGGGTCCAAAATAAGGAAGCATCCTTTTTTTCCTTTCCTGTTTAAACATAAATCAAATCAAATAGTATATGTAGGATAAGCTTCTACAACATGTGGCCAGTTGAACACCAAAGCAAATCAGTAATTTTTGAGAGAAAAACATGGTATCATCTTCATGGGAATCTAAAGAGTCCTTGGCTTTGATATAGACAGGATTTCCTCTTAAACACTTGCTAAAAATAAGTATTAACCCAATAGCATATTTGGATTATGTATCAGATATGAATCTGCTAAAACATACCCCGATGGCATTCTGAACCACCTTTAAAGAATAACTATTGTTGTTTTCAAGACAAATATTGCAAAATATTTAAATGTGGAAATACGAAACATATACATGCAAGCACGAACAAATACAAAGACGTGAACATGAGCACACATGCTTTTCCATACCTTAGGTAGTAAGATTATTATGAGCTAGTCCAGGAGAAAGTTTTCTAGGTACCAACATACAATTGACACGTCCATGCCCCATTACACTTCAAAATCCCCTCATGTCCAGTACTGAGACAAGTAGCTTTTTAAACTGGAGCAGGTTTTATACAGACCAGATGCAACCATAAAAATACAAACCACTTGAACCTTAATAAAATACACAGTAATGAAAATGTTGTAAAACAGATACTAAAAACATAAAATCTTAACAAGCTTAATCACAATGAAACAGGGTCAAAACCACTAAGTCCAGCCATCATTTGCAGAAAGCCAACAAACACCAGATGTATTTCGGTTTAGGGCAAGGAGGGGGGGAAACCAAAACCTATTTTGAGCATCGTAACAATCTACAAGTGATACACAGACGAAATACATAGAGCACTTGGTATTCCACTAACCTGAAAAGTTCCAGTTTTGCACTAAAATTCATTCTGTCACAACTCATAATCTATTCCACAAGAGAGACATCTGGTATGCGTTAATAATACACAAACTGAGGGACAGTTGGAATTTCTCTCCCCTCAACCCCTTCTATAATATTATTTTCTGAAGAACTTTGCAAAACTCTTCTGAAACAAGCAACTCCAGTTTAATGCAGATCTGTAAAATCCCAAACATTACTTTTAAGTCACACATCCTTATGACTTAGTATTTCTTACATCTATATTAGGTTATTTTATTTGTCATAAAAAGCAACATTTATGTGCAAAATATCTGAAAATGAACAGTCGTATTTGAAAATAAATGTGTAAATGTGACAAAGCAGGAAAATGTCTCCCATATTACTCCTGAAAATAAGTTTGAATGGTCTGAATGATCTGCCACATCTAAACACTTTATCTCAGTATTTTCCTTTTCGTAGTACAGTTCCCTGTTTACCCAACTGCCTGAACCACTTCAAACTTCAATTCTTTTAAAGTAAACACTACACTTCTTAGCATGATTTGATATTGTCAGGATGCTACGATTGCAAATACCATTTCCCATGTTTGCATAAAATCCAGTTTATTAACCGTTAATCTTAGGCTCTACAGGACAGTGTAGTATTCAACTCAGTGCTGATTCTCCGAGCAGCAGAAAGATAGTTTTGCAGTTATAAATTACCAAGTTTTAGGATTTGCTGCTTTGGGCTGACTTCTGTGCTAGCACAGGACCCAGGCAAGTTAGCAGACCTTCACCTAAGTGTGGGATCAAAACCTCCAATAATGAGCAGCGCAAGCATTTAAAAAGCCTAAAAAGTTAAAGAGCAAACTTGAAAAAAATTGCTTGCCAATTCTTTTGTCTGTCTTTCATTTTTTTAAAGCCCTCATAAGCACTTTCCTCAGGGTGGGGGTTGGGGAGGCACACTTGATTTTTTTTTTTCCTTCTGAAATAAAAGTGAAGATCTGTGACTCAGTAACTGCAGCTTCAGGAAAAACACCAAGTATCATGAGACAGATATGAAAATCACAAAGAACTGGCAAGAATTTCCTATTGCAGGATTGAAGTATAAGACTGCCAACAGTCTGAACAATTATCTAGCAGCCAAGTTGCTCATACAGTTTTCTAAGAGCAAATAAGACTGCATTCCAGATCATCACATAAAATGAATGATGTAGGGAGATTTAGGCTACTATGGGGGACGGGGGGTAGAGGGGGGAAGAAAAAATGAAGGATGAATGGAGTAAGGTATTGCCATGGATCTTCCAGGATCTCACTCATTAGAAGTTTTTACAAACAGGTTAGACAGATGTCTATTGGGAATGAAGTAAGTACAGTTTATCCTCTCTCCAGGCAGAGGAGTGGCCAACATAACATCTGGGGGTCTCTTTCAATCCTACTTTCTGTGATGCTGTACTCTGCAAACGGAGAACGGAAAAATACTTTTTAAACAATATTCAAGTTTTACCATGGTGATCAGAAAAGAAAAAAGAAAAGAAGGTCAGTGAAAGCTCTAAAGGTTCAAGACGGACATTCTTCACCAGATATTGCTGTTCTCTAGCTCAATGAACATTATGTCATAGATTGCTTTTAAATCTCCAAACATGGCCACTGCTGACAGATTTAAAATTCTTCCTACTATGAATTCTGTGGGAGCTACAATGTTTTCTTTTTTTTCTTTTCTTTTTCTTTTTCCTTTACCTTATTCTCTTTAAGTATACATGCACAGAGACAAGCACGTATTTCAGAACAGTGTATCAACCCAGCACTGATCTGTCACCCACCAGACATCACCCTGTAAATCTCTCAAAACAATTTTGTTACAGTCAGGTAATACCCTTTAAAAACACTGATGTTTAATCACTGCTCTAAGTAGTTACATCTTGAACTGGGTGGATATACACTGTCACTCGATATTTAAGATATCAATCCTAATTTTCTTTATGTACACACACACGTCTATATGTATGGGAAAATCCTCTCCTGGGAGAAAGAGAGATTATAGCAAATATGCCTAACTTCATAGCAAAGAAGAGGGGATCGACCCAGGAGAGGCACGCACTTACTGAAATGGATGGAGTTGCAGTCATTTACATGAGGGCTGTCTCTGATCTTGATTCTGACATATCTTTCTCAAATTTTTTTTATTTTAAGCCCTGTTTCCCTCTGTTCAGTGAGAACAAAACAAAAACCCAACTCAAATACAGACTCAGAGGTGGGGTGTAATAGGTCAGCCTCACACTGCATAACCCAGAAGGGAAAAAGTGGACTGCGAGAGGTTTCTGCCAAGGCCATTGTTACACTCAAGTGATTTTTTTAGAGGCCTTGAAGTAGCCAAAGCTGAATTGGCTGCGAAACACTGAATGTGAAAACAAAAGGGCAAAACTTCTCTCAGAATCCAATCCTGGGAAGAAGCTTGCAGCCCCAGTAAATGGACTGCATGATTAGACAAATGCATTCAAAAGGCTCACCCTGCCCTGTAGGAACTGGCTTCCCTTCAGCTGCAGCTGCTGTTTCTGCAAGGTACAGGCCGCAAACAGAGCAGCAGATGTGAGCCACGGGGCACTGCAGGCCAGTGCGAGCGTGTGACAGGGCCAGAGCACCCCTCTGACCTGGCCACAGTCTGACACGTTGCAGCCCCAAGTAGGAAAATGTCACTGGCACCAGTGCTGTGGCACCCAAGGGTGGCACCCCCTTACTCTTCCAGTGCCACCTGCAACACTGGTCCCTCTCTTGTTTTAGGGTGAAAAGGGTACAATCTATTACCATTAGTAGATTGCTTTTTTTCCTTTGAGATTTTAAATCTGACTTACACCTGCAGTGAAGAGCTTTTATACTGCAGGCATCCCATCTACTTTCTTGTCTTTTCTTAAGATGTTTAAGCACTATGAGACATATCCTCAGCTGAAGAAATGGAGGTATGGCATTGCACAGCAGTGAACCACCAGTCATCAACATTTTCGTAACTTCACCCTGTGCTTCAATAATATCTTCTGCACATTCAAATTAAAAAAATCTTCAGTTTAACTGCAGACTATGTTTAAAGGGAAAAAAGACAATACTTTGTAACATTTTATTCGGTTATAGATGTTGCTAAATTCCTATAGTGAAGATGGGGAGAAAACCTCCTAGTCCACCTTCTGTACACCACTAATTCGTTTCTATATTTATTATTATGACTGTCCTTCTTTGTGTCCTCCCTCATAGTATTGATCTCTTTCAGTCCTATATATCTTCACTTATGAGCTTCTCTGCACTTCTAATTAATTTTTATGTTTGCAAAATGAATACTTATTTTCTGTTTCTAGGTAACTTCTCTGAGAAAGAATTGACAGACTATCATATATTAGATGAATCAAATGATGTACGGAACATTAGAACATTGCTTCAAAATCATTATTAAAAAATGGTTGCTTTTCTTATTTCCACATCAGCTCTGGCTCTCTGTTGCTGCCTTCTGTTTCAGTGTTTAGGGATAATCTCATCATTTCCCTTCAAGTTCTGCTTAGTCTACCTCTCACTCTGTCCAAGCTCTCCAGGTAGAAACCTGCTTGGATAGCTTCTAGATTGCTTTCTTTTTTTTACACGTGCTTTTTAATTTATTTCCCAGGCTGTACCAACTAATTGGTTTAATGAAATGATTTGTCGTCTCATATTTCAAAGGTAGAGCCTGTCACACAGGAATCCATCTTACTTTTCATGTTCATTATGTACACTGAAGATGTCAAACGCAAGTAGTTTTCAAATCTGTGAACCTTGGGGAAATACTTTTCTATCCAGACATATTAGGAGACAATAGTCATCTTAGTGACTTCTTCACAATACAATCTTTTTCTATTTAAGAGTTTCATTTGGATTTTGCAAAACTAAAAATCTTTGTATTTCTTTCAGCTATAGAGCTGCTGCTAGCAAATGTTTTAAAAAAATTATCTCCTACTTTGAAGTTTAAAATCAGCTTTTAACAATCTTGAATAGAATTTTTATTCCCATTACTAACCAAATTATTTATGTGCAGAAGTATGTTCTAAAATCCAGATGTGAGCATGCAAATCTGTAAGGGACTGTGCACTAACTCTTTAGTGAAACTTTTAACATAGTTGCTGTAATTAACATAATTACTGACTCCTCCATAAAGTTACCTGAATCTGCATGGACTCCTTCTGTATATATAATATGGCTAGTGACCTGATGAACTTCTTCAAGTGGTTGGATTAAATCTAGGAAACTTAATGTAGCATCATCAAAATAACCCCTTTCTTTGCGAAAAGGCCCCATGACCAGAGAGGAAAAAAAATTCCCATAGTAAAAACAACTGTCCATATTCTGCACCCAGATACAGATTAATTAAGCTGGAATTAATCTAAGGTACACATTATCTTCAAAACAGTACTTCTAGATTTATGTCTCTAGATCTACAACTACGTAAACAAGGAGAATTTGGTTTAATTTCTCCTCAAAATAAACCATTAATTTCATACAACCATTACAAAGATCGGCAGTCTAGGTATATTTCTTTTATAAAGACAGTCCTCTCGTATAAGCCAGAGACAGGGAAACATTTACAAATCCTTCAGGACATCTTTATCAATGATCTGGATGAGG
>NW_010210378.1:0-3086 GCF_000695765.1 Mesitornis unicolor
CGTCCCCAAGCCTGTAGCGTCCATGGGGTGACAAACACTTGACTCCTCACTCCTCTGCTTGGGTGGTTCAGTGCAAGGCTGTGAATCCGTAGGGTCCTTTTGAAGCAGTGAAGATGGAAGCATCATTATTGGAATCATCGCGTTCGCTGACATCCTGATCTGCTGAGATGTGTCTCAGTCTCTTGCTTAACATCAAAACCAATCTGCCTGTTTCTAAAATTTCTTTTCATCAGGCATCAGAGTTGCAGCTGAAGTTGGGACTGGTGGTTTTTGCTTAAAGCCTGGCAGAGCTGCTGGCAGCTAAGTGAGCTGTCTTCTCGTGCAAAGATCGTGGTTCTAAACAAAGTATTTTTTGTTAAACCAATAGGGTGAGAACGCTGGACCTGAGGTGAACTTGCAAGGCTTGCAGACTCTGGAAGCTCCAGCCTCCTGTGCAGACTGCTCTTCTGCTCCTGCAGGTGAGGACACAGAGTAAGGATGAGATGACTGGAAATTTGAGACGTTTCAGGGACAAATCTAAGGTGATTTGGAAGGAGGAGCTTTGAGGCCAGACTCTAAAGGCATCCAGGAGATAGAAAAGCTGCACACAAGGTAAAAGAGAGCGCTGTGGTGTGGGATGGGTAGGGTATATCACAGGAGTAAAAAGAAGTGGTTCCTAAGGTGTGAAATGGGAGAAGGGTTTGGAGGAGAGAGTGTGCTTGGAGTTACCACCCAGATTATTACAACAAAAAAAGAGGAAACCAAACCCAACCCAACTCATTGCCTGCTTTACACAGGTCTCTTGTCTCTGCCTCTTCATTCTTCGTCAGAGGTGAGACACAGTGTGGACCCAGGCGATGCCAGCGTGCAGCAAATGCAGGAGGTTTTGCATCAGGGAGGGTGTGTGGGTGCCATGCATAGGCTCAAACTCTTCCTTTTGTCTTTCTTACCTTGGAAACTAGAGAAGCCCTGGCCCCATACGTTGTCTCTCCGCTTACCTACTGACTTCACGTTGAACTCGTTACGCTGATGGTGACCGGGGTGTCTTTTATCATTAGGTGTGTCAGGAGAGCTGGAGAAGCCTGCAGTGCAGAAGCCTTGTGGTGACGCTTTGGTGCTCCCTCAGGTACAGATTTAGCCTGGAACTTTTCTTCTTCTCAGTTCTGTGTGCGTCTGTGGATAGGAAAACTTCAGTTTAAAGCCCAGGAGAGTTGATTTTGTAACATCCTGTAACTTCAAGTGGTTGCTGCAATGCTGCAGCAGCCTTTGAGAGAGCTCCCCTTCAGTGCTTCCCTGGACATGTTCTCTGCCCTCTGAGCCCGTGAATGGTCAGACTATACCACACAAGATATTGGCTTACTGGTGAGCTGCTGATCCGTGCTGTATGGGAAGGTTTTGTGACCTTCTTTTTGTGATCTGTGTTTGGAGGTGGGAGGAAACCTTAAGGTAGTTATTTGGAAAAAGCCAAGTACTTTGGTCCAGATGCTCTGTCTGGTGTCTTTGGAGGTGGACACAGACTGGACTATGGGCCTCTACGCTGTTTCTTTGCCATGTTACACGGACAGGTAGAACAGGGGCCAAAATCTCCTCGTTCAGAGGCTGTGGACAGGATGATGGGAAAATGTGGCTGGATAAGTACAATGGAGAGCTTGTGAGAATCCCAGGAGAGCTGAAACACTCCCCGTGCTGTCTTGTCATTAAGAGGGAATGGGAAATAAGGGAATGGGAAGTTAGGTCTATGATGTGACCATAAAGCCAGAGTCTTTCGTGCTGCAACTTCAGAACCTGAAACGAACAGAAACTACCTGAGGAGTTTTATTCTTGAGTCTATTTATTGCTATGGCTGGGTCAAAAAAGAGTGCCCTTAAACTACAAAATATGGACAGCAGATACTTCCAAAATTGACCCTTTCACAGGATTCAAACCAAAACTGAAACCTGTTCTTTTCCTTTAGGCAGGAGCAGATGGCTTTCCCAGTGGAAGCGAGCAGTTTACTGAGGACAGTTTTCCGCCCGCGGTGCTGGAATATCTCGCTGCGCAGAAGCAGAAAGAGCTGTCCGTTCTGCTGCTGGAGCTGCAAGAAGCCCAAGAGGAAATAACCTTTCTGAAAAGGCAGCTCAAGGTCCCAAATGACCAAACTTCTGCAGGGAGCCAAGCAGGAGAGGCCCATAACCAGCTGGAGGATAATTCCCAGACACGGTTTCTTGAGAGGGAGGAGCAAAAGGCTGCGGATACACAAAGTGAGTTGGCCAGTAGCTCGTCACTGAGAGAAACAGACATGCAGCAAACCGCTGTGCCTCAGGAAAATAGGATCCGTCTTCAAGAAGCGCTCCAGGGGAGCGCGGTTCCCTGCCGAGGGGAGATGGAGGCAGTGCAAGAAGCCTCCACGGCAGATCCAGAGCCCGGCACCTCTCAATCACGAGAGCTGGTAAAGTTACAAGAGCAAATTGCAGAGCTGCAAATAACTCTGCAGGAGTCGGAAGAATCCTATAAGAAAGATCTAGGAGAAAAAGGCGCAGAAATCAATAGGCTAAACCAGTTGGTTGAGGAATGCAGGAAAATAATCGCGGATTCTGACAGCGCACGCTGTGTTTTGACCGAAGAACGAAATCAGCTCCTCTGTCAGGTGAAGGAGCTTTCTACCGTGACAGAACTGAAAGAGCGAGTGAAGCAACTTGAGGAAAATCTGGCTCTCTCGGAAAAGCAGAGGCTGTCAGACAGTCAGAGCAGTCTTCTGAGAGAGCAAATCCAGAGCCTTAAAAACGAGTTCAAATCCAAGGAGATAAAAATTGAAGCTTTGCAGAAGGACTTGGATGAAGCGCAGCTTCAACTTTCTGAGCAGGACATGCAACTGAAGGATCTGAGAAGCCAGATTGAGAAGAAGGAATGTGAAGTGCTTGATCTGGAGCAGCTTTTGAGGAGGAACGCAGCTGAGATAGAAGAGCTCTCCCAAAACTTGGCCTCAAAGGGAAGTGAAGCAGCGAGCCTAGAGCAGCTTGTTGCTGAGCACAGCAGGTCTGTCGAGAGCCTGCAACAAACCCTGCTGGAGAAAGACCAACAGATGGCAGAGCTCAGTGTCAGCATGTCTGAGAAAATGGTCCTGCTGA
>NW_010210378.1:3117-7008 GCF_000695765.1 Mesitornis unicolor
CCTAGGAAATGAGCTGAAGAGCCTTAAAGAGCAAACGCGCCTGTTGTTAAAAGCCCAGGAAGAGAAAGACCAAAGCGTGGAAGCGAAGGATGCGTGTGTGAAGCGTGGGGCATCGGAGCAGCAGCACGAGACGGAGGCAGCGAGTGAAGAAGGTCGGGTGTTAGGAAATAAACTCGAGCTGCTGGAAAAGGAGAATGAGCAGGTCAGGCGGAAGCTGCAAGCAGCGCTTGTTAGCAGGAAAGAGCTCTTGAGGAAGGTGAGCAAACTGGAGAATGAGTTGGTGCAGCTGAGAGGAGAACATGAATCGGAGAGCTCTGCGGCTCGAGAAGCTGGGGGGGAGGAAAATAGGACAAGCAGAGAAGCGAGTCTTGAAAGCCAGCCCAGCGAGGAGCATCTCATGCAGCTGCTTGCCGAGAAGGAATCTGAGCTGCAGAGCATCCGGAGGGAGCTGCTGGATAAAGAGGCGACTGAGGCACAGCTGCAGGCAGTGATTGAGGAGATGAGGAGAAGCTCGCGAGGTGAGGCTGGCGTTTCGATTGAAGATGAAATCACGGAGAGTCAGACCGAGGCTGACAGAGTCACCGCGACCGGTAAAAGCCAGGAGGATCGTGAGGAAAACGTCAGAAATAGTTCAGCGGCTGCAGGTCTTGAGGAGAACCAAGAGTCTGTGCTGAAAGAGAGGATTTCAGTTCTTGAGCAAGAAAAGGAGCAACTTCACAGAAAACTTCAGGAAGCCCTGGTATCTCGCAAAGACACCATAAAAAAGGCTCAGGAAAAGGACAGGCACCACAGGGAACAGCTGAAACAGCAGAAAGATGATTACAACGCCCTGCAGGAACGGTTTGATAAGCAGAGCAAAGAGAAGGAGAGCATCCAAGCTCAGCTCCGGCAACTCCAGGAACAGAAAGGATCAGCAGAGGCTGTTCCTGGGAACCGAGGTGGGTCGGATTCTTCATGTGAGGAAGCAGGGAATGCAGCAGATACCAAGCTTGTACGAGACGCAGACGTTTCTGGGGAAGAGCTTAAGGAAAAGCTTGAAAGGTTGCAGATAGAGAAAGAGGAGTTGGAGTACAGCGTTGGCCACGTGCGACGTGAGCTTGCTTGCAAATCGGAGTCGGTCTTTCATTTGCAGGAGCACATAGCGCGGCTGTTTCTGGAGGTGGAGGAGCTGAGGAGAAGTTCTGAGGGCGCCGAAGGCAAGGCAGCGAGTCTTCAGGCAGAGCTGGAGCAGAGGGGAGCAAACGCGTCTGGAGAGGGCAGCCCGGGAGACCTGAAAACGCTGCTGCGCCGGAAGGATGAAGAAATGGAGCTTCTTAACGTGCAGTTAAGGGAGAGAAGCGAAGCTCTCGGTAATGTGCGGGCACAGCTGCTGGAAAAAGAGGATTCGGTCGAGAGGCTGCGCAGCCAGTTGGAAAGTCAGGCTCGGGAACATGAGGAGCAAAGCAAGCGGCTGCAAGCAGAGCTGCTTGGAATTCAGGAGAAGCAAGGTGATGGAGCAGAAGCAGCGAAAGAGAGGAATCAGATGCAGAGAAAGTTGCAAGCTGCACTCATCTCTAGAAAAGAGGCATTAAAGGAGAGCAGATCTGTAAAAGAGGAGCTGGCTAACGCTAAAGCTACTGTTGAAGATCTGCGCGTCCAGCTGGCAAACGTGGAGAGCCGAATGCGTGGCCATGCGAAAGAGACAGACGCTTTAACGGCAAAGCTAGCGGGCCTCGCTGAGGAGCGAGGAAAACTGGCTGCGGAAGTGGACAAAACGCTTGGGGAAAATCGGGATCTCGACGCACGCTGCAGAAACCTGGCGCTGAGTCTAGAGAGTGCGGTGCTGGAGAAGGAGAAGCTGGAGAGGGAGGTGGAGTCCTTGAAGTGCTCTCAAGCTGCTGAAAGTTCTGAGTGGCGTGAGAAGCACGGGGAGCTCCAGCGGGAGTACGAAACGCTGCTGCAGTCGTACGAGAACGTGAGTAACGAGGCCGAGCGGATTCAGCGCGTCCTGGAGGCCGTCAGGCAGGAGAAGCAGGACGTTTTCCTTAAGCTGAAAAGCGCCGAAGCGAAGAAAGAGGAAGCGGATAAGCAGCTGCAGGAGGCTGGGCAGGAAATGGATGGAATGAAGGAGAAAATGAGGAAATTCGCAAAGTCGAAGCAACAAAAGATCCTGGAGCTGGAGGAGGAAAATGAGAGGCTTCGAGCGGAAATGCGTTTGACGGATGGAGAGCGACACGGGTCTGGAGATGCCTTTCCAAACAGCAGCCTGGAAGAAGATCTGGAGCGCTGCAGGAGGGATTTCCAGTCTGTTTCTGCTCAGCTTGAGACGGTGACGGCTGAAAAGGAGTCTCTGAATCGAGAGATCACAGACTTGAAGCGTCACTTGCAGTCAGCGGAGTCGAAGCTGAAGGAAAGCAGAGAACTGGTGGACAAGTACGTTGCTCAGAAGACAACAGGGGAGGAAGCGAACCAGGCAGTTGCCACAGCACCACTGATGGAGAGGGCTGAAAATGAAGTGGATGTGAGTTTTAGAGCAGAGTCTCCTGCTGCAGAGGTGGGACAAAAAGCGTTTGAAGGCGGCAGCCCTTGTGAAGAGCTCGGTCCCTACGTGCAGCAGATCGCTGAGCTCACGGAGCGGATCACAGAGCTGGAGGATAACAGGAGGGCTTCAGAGCAAGAGCTGGGCGACATCCGCGCACGTGTCGAGACTTTAGCGGGTGAGAAGAGGGCTTTAGAGACTCGGATGGAAGAGAAAGTCCATGAATTGAGCGCTCTTCGGGACACGGTAGCGCAGATGGAGCAAGCAGTCCAGAAATCCAAGGATGACCTTGTCAGGATGACAGGACTGAAAGAAATGCTAGAGGTTGAGAAGGATGATTTGGAGGAAAGGCTCATGAACCAGCTGGCAGAACTTAATGGGAGTATTGGGAACTACCAGCAAGAGTCAGCAGACTTCCAGGTCAAAAATGAGCAGCTGAAAGGCGAGCTCCAAAGCTTGCAGAGAGCGATGCGTGAACTGGAGGAGGAGAAAAGTAAAGCAGGTTCAGAAAAGCAAAAGGAAGTCGTAGAGAAGCTGAAGTGCAGCTGGAGGGGAGACAGCAGCACACACGTGAAGGAGCTTCAGGAGCTACTGAGACAGAAACAGCAGGAGATAAAGCAGCTGCAGAAGGACTGCATAAAAAGCCAGGAGAAGATCAGTGGTTTGGAAAGAACTGTGAAAGCTCTGGAATTTGTGCGGAGTGAGTCTCAGAAAGAGGTAGAAGCGGCCAAAGAGACTTCGGCTAAAGCGGTTGCGGACACCAAGGAAGCCCAGGCAGAGCTTGCTCGCTGCAGAGTGGCGCTGGATGACACGCAGAGCGAGGCAGCCAGGGTGCTCGCAGAGAGCCTGAAAGTGAGAGAAGAGCTGCAGGCAAACAAAGAGAGCGTTAAGAGTCAAATGAGGAAAAAAGAGGAGGATCTCGAGAGAAGGCTGGAGCAGGAAAAAGACAAACACTCCAAGGAGATGAAAAACATGGAGGAAAAGCTGGCAACTTTGCAGAGGGAGAAGGACTGTGTGGAAAAGGCTGTTGGGGATCTTCAAGAGTCCTTGAAGACCAAGGATCAAGAAGCCAAGCAGTTGGAAGGCAGCCTAAACAAAACACTAGCGCAGCTCGCAGCCTTCACCAGGAGCATGTCTTCCCTCCAGGACGACAGGGACAGAGTGATCGATGAATCGAAAACATGGGAGAGGAGATTCACTGAAGCCATTCAGAAGAAGGAGGAAGAAATACGTTCAAAAGAGGAAGCTTGTGTTGCGCTAAAGGACCAGATGAAGCAGATGACTATGCATGTGGAAGAACTTGAGACTCATATATCCAGGTAAGTGACTTGGCTGGTGTCCTTGTATTTCACAGAATCCCAGAATGTGAGGAG